>NC_045442.1:87656104-87712813 GCF_002776525.5 Piliocolobus tephrosceles | reverse complement strand
TAGAGATGGCATCTCACTATGTTGCCCAGGCTGGTCTTGAACTCCTGAACTCAAGCAATCCTCCTGCCTCAGCCTCCCCAAGTACCGGGATTATACAGGTGTGAGCTACTATGCCCAGCCATGCTTGAACCATTTAAAACTCTTGATACTTGCTCAGCTGGACAGAGTACATTGTCTTCCACCAGCTCAGTGATTGGAAACTAGAGCAGTTATCTGATTTGGAGAATGGGACAATTTTTATACTCCAGTGTGTATAAACTAAAATGCATACCTACTAAAAACAGATAACTTGACCTAGGCTAAGAGAAGCTGAGTGACTTGACCAAGGTCATGCAGCTGGTAAATAGCTGAAACTGACCAGCCCACCCACCCTGCCTTTTTTTTTTTTTTTTTTTGAGACAGAGTCTTGCTCTGTTGCCTAGGCTGGAGTGCAGTGGTGCGGTCTCGGCTCACTGCAACCTCTGCCTCCTGGGTTCACTCCATTCTCCTGCCTCAGCCTCCTGAGTAGCTGGGACTACAGGAGCCTGCCACCACACTTGGCTAATTTTTTGTATTTTTAGTAGAGACGGGGTTTCACCATGTTAGCCAGGATGGTCTCGATCTCCTGATCTTGTGATCCGCCCACCTCGGCCTCCCAAAGTGCTGAGATTACAGGCAAGAGCCACCGCGCCCGACCCCACCCTGCTTTTAACAACCACATGACATGATACTATGGGTGCCTGGATCTCAGGAAGAGTGGCCCACTGACACTGGAAGCCACAAAGAGAACCTCAGGGGCTGAGACCTGCAGAGGGGTACCTTGTGAGAAGTACTGGCTGCCCATCAGGAAGAGCGGCGTTCAGGAGCAGAGCCTTCAGTTTCTGCATTGGGGAGCTGCTGCTGCTACCTCACCTTCCTTCCCAACCAGGGACCTGGAAGGCACATGTGGCCACTGTGTTGTCATACCTGTGTTAAAAACAAAAATTAATGGGGAGGCCATTGGGCTGAGGCCGCTGCAGTGCCCCCCGATTCCTACGTTAGGAATCCACAAGCCGACTCAACATAAACAGTCATATTCTAGGCCTATCAGAAACTGCTGACTAACCCCTAACTGGCGACTTTCTACTAGTTAAGCTTAACCAATCAGAAACCACCAACTACTCTCTAACTAGGGACTTTCCATTGGAATGATCTGAATGAAATTACTGCTTCACTGTAAACAATCACATATTTCCTTTGCTTACTCCCACCTCTGCCTTGTAAAAGCCTTCCTCTTGCATGCCTTCCTCGGGGTCCCTAACTGCTTTCAATCTGGAACTGCCCAATTCATGAGTTGCTCATGAAAATCTCTTTGATATTTTAATATGTGCCTCAGTTTATCTTTGAACAACAGCAAGTGCTGAGGAGTGGTCCCTTCTTTATTCTTTTGTCTGGTTTTTCTCTGTGGGTTATACAGAACTGTAAGAGCAAAAAGACGAACTAGGAAAATCACTCTGGAAGCTATCAAAATATGTGTCCTAGATCTTTGTTTTTAAAAATAATCTCTAAAGCCAACCCAGACCTACACAGGCCACCTCTGGGGTGACTCTCAGGTCTCATGTGTGGGGCTCAAGCCTTCCTTCTGCCACAGGTTTCCTTGAGGCTCACAAATAAGAACCAGTTTGCAAACAACAAAGGATGCAAAGGAAGGCTTACTGAGCGCTGTCATGCCTTGGAGTTTAAAAATGGCAATCCTACCCTGGAGATGGTGGGGCTGAGCCCAGGCACCATACACAGCCAGCAAGAGATAGCACCACAGCCCATGGTGCCACGGTTTCAACCCTGCTGTGCTTTAGTACAATCATCTGGGGACTTTTACCACCTGCAATGCTCAGGCCCCCTCCCCAGAGACTCTGGTTTATGGCACGGGGGCAGCCTGCTTTATTATTTTTTTAATGTTTCCCAGTTGATTTTAATGTGCAGCCAGGACTAAGAGCCACTTTTAGACAAGTCGTTTTCAACTCAACATGCCTGCACATTGTGTACACATTGAAATTACCTTGGGAGCCTTAAAAAAGGTACTAAGCCTGGGTCCCACCTCACTCATTCTGATGGAATTGGTTTGAGGTGTGACCTGGGCATCAGGACTTTTGAAAGCTCCCAGGTGATTCCTATGGGCAGTCAAGTGTGAGGCCCAATGTCTTAAGTGACACTTAGGTGAAGAATGAATCTGGGATTCTCAGAAAAGTTTCTGTTTGTTTTTTGTTTGTTTGTTTTGAGACAGAGTCTCGCAGTGTTGCCCAGGCTGAAGTAGAGTGGCATAATCTCAGCTCACTATAACTTCCACCTCCTGGGTTCAAGCTCCTGCCTCAGCCTCCCCAGTAGCTGGGACTACAGGCACACACCACCACGTCCAGCTAATTTTTGTATTTTTAGTAGAGGCAGGGTTTCACCATGTTGGCCAGGCGGGTCTTGAACTCCTTACCTCAAGTGATCTGCCCGCCTTGGCCTTGCAAAGTGCTGGGACTACAGCGGTGAGCCACTGCACAAGTTGAAAGCCCCCCTGCTCCACCGTTCCCCTCGCCCACCTGGGTGCTTGCTAACCCCAAGGAGTTCCACGCACATCATCCTCCAAGGTTAAGATCTCTGGCCATGGAGACAGCCCCACATGCAGAGAAGCCCTGCAGCTGGCACCACAAAGCTCAGGTCACCCAGGTCCTGCATGCAGCTGTCTTGAGGCTCCTCCCCTGCAGTCCTGCCTTCCTGCATCCCTGTCTGAGCCAGGAGCCAGGCAGGCTTCCCTGGAGACCCTGCCAAAGACTTTTCAGTTCCTGCTGGTCGATTTTCTGGGTCATGTTACCTTTTCAGGGCATTAGCAGCCTGGCTTCTGAGGAAATTGAGCTCCCAGTCCTCCAGGGGTGGCACAAAGTGGCTGGGAGGCACCAGCAGTCTAAAAAGAACTACTTGGGCCAACCACGATGCAGAGGGCCCTACCTGCAGTTTCCCTGATGGGCCCACCAGAACCAAAGCAAGAGAAGCAGGGTGGTTGTTCCGGAGCAAAGGATCTCATCAGAATCTCCTAGAGGGCTTGTGAAACCAAGACTGCTGGGCCCCACCCTAGAGTTTGTGATTCAATGGGTCTGGGTGGGGCCATAATTTGTCTAACAGGTTCCTGGGAGTCTCCTCGGAGAACCGGAGGTCTGGGCTGCCGCTTTCTGCTTTCCCACAGTGTAGCTTTTTCTCTGGCATGAGCATTCTCTGCAAGGCTAACTAAAGCACTCTGACTTCTTGTGCTGAAGTTCCCCACCCCAGTCTTCAGCAGAGGCAGAGTGTGTGGAGGAAGGATGGAGAGTGGAGGGGGCAGAATAGTGTCAAGGTCCTAATCCCTGGCACCTGTGAGTGTTGTGTTGCTGGAGAAAGGGAATTCAGGCTGTGGACAGAATTAAGGCTGCTAACCAGCTGACCTGAAGATACGGCAACTGACTAGCCTGGGTCATCCAGGTGGGCCCATTGTAATTACAATGGCGCTCCCTTCCCAGCTGGAAGAAAGAGAGGCGCAAAGAGGCAGAGACTCACAGGTGAGAGGGACTGGGTCACATTTGCTGGTTTGAAGACAGAGAAAGGAGGCCGCAAACAAAGGAATGTGGGTTCCTCTAGAAGCTGGGAACAGCCCTACCCTGACAGACAGCAAGGAAACAGGGACCTCGGTCCTATAGGTACAAGGAACTGACTCTACCCACAGCCTGAATCAGCAAGGAAACATGAAAAGCAAAAAGGCAGAGGAAAAGTGAGAGCCTGGCTTTTAAAGTTGGGAACATACAGACAGGAGCTGACTCAGTAGAGTCAGAGCTGGGGGCATCAGCCCACATGGAAGGTCATGGGGCATGCCCTTCACCCCAAACTCAGAATCACTCGCCAGCAGCTCAGAGAGGCAGCCTGGCCTCTCCCAAAACCTCCAGCAGCAGGGACCTCACCATGCTCCAGGTCGTTCAGGTCATCAGTTCCCGGCTCACACTGATGGAACTGCTGGAAACTTCTCAGCAGAGAAAGCTTTGAGTCTGCTACTGCAAGGCACATAATCACTAACGTGGGCCCATGTTTCCAGCAAGACTCAGACAAGCGCTTCAGTGGCTGTGGGCGGCAAGGGCTGGAATGATCCTGCGCTGATTTCATCCTCTTGGGTGCTGAGGCCTCCCATTTGTGACTTGGGGTGATTCCCAAAAACACCTCCTCTGAGAAGCCTCCCTGGGTCAGCTCAGCCTGCTTATTTCTCCCTCGTAGCACTCAATTCACGTAGCCTTTATTGCTGTGAACTGTACAGGACCTCATTCTTTTCTGCAGTATCTGTAGTGAGACTTCCATGTATAAGCACTCTGAATATTTCTGTTGGCACACAGATGATTTCAGTATTTAGGTTAAATAAATCATTTAGCAACATGCATGTTAACTTTTTATGGTAAGAAAATGTTTTTCTGTATATGCATAAAAATACATCTAGAAGGATGTATTTTAGTATATTAAAATCTGGATGTGGAGGCAGTATTAATGTTTATGCCTGTTCCTTTTCTTAAATACTTTTTTATTTTTTTCAAAGTAATACTGAGTTTAAAAAGTCAAGAAACAGTAAGTCTTAAAAAGACAAACAACAGTAATACAGAGCAGTCCCATTTCACCCTTTCTAGCCCCAGTTCTCCCCAAAGACAAATATTGTCATTAACACTTCTAGGAAATTCTTCTCACCTTCACCTTCATATTTTTGGTACTATATTCATGTTGCAATTTTTAATTGATTAGCTGTAGGCATTAACTTTTGAATTTCCCTTCACTAACCCTCTTCCCATCTTCCTGAGACATAATCACGTTGAAGACCCCTTTTCTTCAGTTTTGGGAAATTTTCTTGTGTTACATCTTTGAAGCTTTCCTCCCCCCATTCTGTTTCTGGAACTCTTATAGGTCAGCAGACTGGTCTTGAGAATAAATCCTATAATTTGTTTTATGGTTTCTCTTCTATTTCCCTTTGCCTTTTTGTTCTACTTGATTTTAGCTTCTAACCATTCTGTTGTTTTCTGGTTTTAGTTTATTTGGGTTTTTTTTATTTTTTGCCTGCCTTTAATTTTGAGATTCTTGTGGTCTGGTTACTTTCCATGGTGTTCTGTCCTTGTTTTATAGATGTAACATCTTCTCATATATCACTCAGTATAGTAACTGTAGGGTATATTATTTTTTAAAGTTTTCTGTATGTGTCCTACATTGCATTGGCTGCACTGCCCTCTCTGGGTCCCCTTTTTCTGTTTGTCCTGGTTTCTGTGCTTCATGTTGGATCCTTTCCTCAAATGCCAGCTGACTTTGGGCTGTCCTCATACCTAGGACAATGCTCTGAAAAACTGATTGAAAGTATTACATGTGAGTGTTGAAGATTTCAAAGACTTGTTGGCTTCACCGGGGGGTCATAGAATTTTTGGTCCCCCAAATGTTAGTATCCTTGTATTAGTCCATTTTCACACTGCTGATAAAGACATACCCAAGACTGGGCAATTTACAAAAGAAAGAGGTTTACTGGATTTACAGTTCCACATGGCTGAGGAAGCCTCACAATCATGGCAGAAGGCAAGAGGGGCAAGTCACATATTATGTGGATGGCAGCACAAGCAAAGAGAGAGCTTGTGCAGGGAAACTCCCATTTTTAAAACCACCAGATTTCATGAGACTCATTCACTATCATAAGAACAGCACAGGAAAGACCCACCCCCATAATTCCATCACCTCCCACCGGGTTCCTCTCATGATGTGCGGGAATTGTGGGAGTTACAATTCAAGATGCGATTTGGGTGGGGACATAGCCAAACCATATCCCTGTCTTTTCTGGGGTTACTGACACTCTCCAAGAAGAGTTCTCTAACTGCCTGGGATAGAGGTGCCCTGCTGCTGTTCTGGGGATGTGGACTGAAGAGCCACTGATTGGCACAAGTCTGGCTTCAATTCCTGTCTCCATTCTCTGTGTCACCCAGCCTGCCAAGGCCTGGCCCATCACCACTCAGTTCATCTGGAGAATAAACCTCTGGTCTGCATTGGATGAGGAAGCAGAAGGGCAAGGAGGGGGCAGGGAGGAAAGGAGGGATGGGGTCCCCAGATTGGGTGGAGCGGGAGAAGGAGATTGGGGTCCAACTGCTCTAGAGGTAGACTTTCAGCTATCCCCTCATTTTCAGCCCCAAGCCCAATCTCTGCTTCATTCCTGGTGTCTCTGGGTGCAAAGCCCTTCAAGTGGGATCAGGTGAAGCACTCATTGCTTACAGGAACAGCCTACTACAGGCAGAACCCTTCCGTGTTCCACAAAATCAGTTACCCCCCCACCCCCATCCTTAACCAGAATTCCTGTCTGCTCTTATCTGTGTCCTCAGAATGAATGTTTTTAAAATTCTCACATTCTTTTTCAGTGGGGAAGAGCCAAATGCCAATCACTGAGCAACTATATGTATCTGGAAGTCCCTCAGTTTTCAAAAATAAGCCTGTTTTTGGTTTTGTTTTTCAGTTATGCCAGGAAGTATACATTTTTACTATGTGGATTGGCAATTGGTTGATGGCAGGTGAATGAACAGAGCCAAATAAATAAAACACAATTTTAACACTTGGGGAAGTTACAAATGACTTTTACTGACTAAATTCTCATTTTTCCTGATAGAACTTTAGCCATCTTTTGAGAATTATTTTAAACTGAAAAAATCTAATGTTCAGAGACATTATCATAAAAAGCACTGACACAGATAGGAGGTTGTAACTTCCCTCCAAAGTCTACTCAGCCCTACACCCCTTGAAGAGCACAGCCCAGCCCTCACAGAGGATCCTTTGTGCTTTCTCCTGGGCCAGGCCCTTGCCCCTAGAGGCTCTGATTAATGAGAAAACCCCTTCCTCACGGCAACAGCAGAGGGGCACCCTGTCCACAGACCCTCGGTGCCTTCGCCTGAAATATTGCTTCCTCTGCATGTTGGAATCTGTTCCTGGAGGCACTGGGGACTTAACCTCTTGAATGCTGTGTACTTAATCTCATGGGTCTCTGGGGAGGACTGACGTCAGACACCAATTTACAGAAATCTGCCTTCATCTAGAAGGCCAGGTCCGGGAAGGTTCAGACTCTTCCGTGGCCAGACATTGTAAATCTGCCTCGCGACATCTCATTCCAGGAGACAGAGCTACCCGGCAGGGCCAGGAGATATTGAAGGATGTCCAATGAGCTTGCGCAGCAAAGAGGCAATCCCTGGCCTGACCCCGGCTGGCACAGCAATCCCTCCTCTGTCAGTGCCCTCTTTCAAGGAGGCTTAGTTGAAATGGAGCTCATGGTGATAAAGACCTCAGCTTCAGTGACTCACGAGGATCTGGAGGGTTCAACTACCTCTTTGTGAACAGAAAAACCAGTGCTCAAATAGTGTGGCTGCACAAGCTCACACTGACCTTTAGCTCCAATCAGGATTCACCTCCAGGTAATCTGGCTGGAAAACCACTGCACCATCCCCCTACCAGAAACCAGGTGGCAAATGACAGCTGCTAAGTCCCCCATATGAGCTGCAGGGGGAGCAGAGCCAGCTGTTCCACAGCCCCATTGTGGAGCAGGTATCTCACCCCACCCCACACAGACCAATGCCCAGTGGACTAGGCAGTTCTAATGCCCTGGAAGCTAAAGATTGACTTGCTGGGCAATGGTCAGGAGAATCATGCACAATAACAGGATCTTTCTGCTTTGCTGGGAACACAGGCTCTGCACGTACTCTAGATACTGCCCACGGTGTGAGGCAGGAAATGGGGACTGCATCTAACTCAGAGAAGGAGGGAGAGGTGAGGGACAAAGGTGAGCATGAAAAGGTATCCACTGCACCTTGTTCCACGGTTGGCTGTGTGGCTTTACCTGCTTCATGGATGTTGGCCAATTGATTCTACGGAAATGAATCTAAATAAAAGGGCCCCCTTGGATAAGTCTCCTTCATTCATTCCATCATCTACCAGCTCTGATTTTACAAATCTTCCCATCTGGTGGGAGATCCCAGCATTAATTTAGGAAATTCAGATACAAAGGGGCTAGGCACGGTGGCTCATGCCTATAATCCCAGCACTTTGTGAGGTCAAGGAGGGAGGATCGTTTGAGCCCAGGAGTTCAAGACCAGTCTGGGCAACATGGCAAAATCCTGTCTCTACTAAAAATTTTAAAAATGTCAGGTGTGGCAGCACACACCTGTAGTTCCAGCTACTTGGGAGGCTGAGGTGGGAGAATCGCTTGAACCCAGGAGGCAGGGGCTGAAGTTAGCCAAGATCATGCCACTGCACTTCAGCCTGGGTGACAGAGACAGACTCCATCTCAAAAACAGAAACAAAACAAAACGAACAAAGGGATGAGTGCTGGGGACTGGAGGGCAGGTAACTTACTCTGACTGTGGGGATCAACAACTGTCGGGGGGCAACTGATCTGGACTTTGAATAATGTGTGTGATGATGATAAGAAGAAGAGAATGTTGAGGGGAAAAAAGGAGAAAGAAGTAACAAAAGAATAAGGAGAACATGACAAAAAGTAACAGGAAAGCATTTGTCTGCGTGGCCTGGGAGTCAGTCTGGAAGAGGAGGAGAAGGAGAAGGATGGATGCTGGAAGATAGAGAGGTGGTATGGGGGAAGCTTGCAGAAAGCCTGGGATATGAATGAAGGAATTCAGACTTTAGGCAATGGAACATGTCTGGGAGTCGTAAGCAGGGATGTAATGTGTGAAGATCTGCTTTTCCAAAGTGAATTCCCGCAGTTGGAGGACAGATTGGAGAGGGATGATGCTGGAGGCTAGGAGGCTCATTAGGAGATTGGGGCAGCATCTGTACAAGAAATGAGAGGGATGGGAGCCGCAGATAAAAGATGGCAGATGTGGAGCAATGAGGATGAGGATTAGCAGAACGGAAGAGGAAGAGGTATTGTCAGAACTTATTTTGTTTCCAGATTTGGTGGCAAGGGTAATAATGAAACCAGTAGCCAAGATGTAAAGTCCAGGAAGTGGAAAGGAATTGAGGTGGAAAGACGGTTTGATTTGGAATACATTGAGTGTGACACAGAGGTGACCAATAGGTAGGTGGAAATGGAGCTCATGGCTGAGGAGAAATGCTGGTGTTAAATCCCTGCTAGGAACAGTCCTTGTGCTTATGGTGCTCAGGTCACAGAGCTTCTTAGCAATAACCAGGAAGAGAGCAGAGAATGGATGGGAGAGAGGGTTGCAAATGATGCCTTGGTGTATTGCTGAGTAACAGATTACCCTGACACCTGGCAACTTGAAATAACAAGCATCTATTATCTCACAGTTTCTGAGGGTACTTGGGAGCAGCTTAGCTGGGTGACTCTGGCTCAAGGCCTCTCATGAGGTTGTAGCCACGTGGTCAGCTGGGGCTGCTAACATCTGAAGGCTCAACTAGGGCTGAGGCATCAGCCTTTAAGCTCCCTAACATAGCAGCTGCTGGCAAGAGCCCTCAGTTCCTCATTGCATGGGCCTCTCTGCAGGGCTCCTCATGGAGGCAACTGGCTTCCCCCTAAGAGAGCAACCTATGAGTGAGAGAGTGACCAAGGTCATATCTTTTATAACTCAATATTGGGACTATGGCTACCACTTCTGCTGTGCTCAGTCCTATAGGCAAACCCAGGTATAATGTGGGAGGGGACCACATAAGGATGTGAATAACAGGAGGGTGGTTCATTGGAGGCTGCCAACCACAGATCACCAACCCAGGAAACAGCACAGAAAGAGGACTCTGTAAAGGATGCACAGAAAAAAGAAAGAATGCAAGCCCCAGTGCATGTAGGATGACTACCAGAGAATAATACATAAGGGAGATTGTCCAGAAGGACAGGGTGGTTTCAAATGCTAAAAAGTCCAGGCAGTGGGAACTGAATGAGCATGGAAATTAGGCCACTGGACCTGGTGACCAGCTTCCAGGCTGGCATGGCCAGCCACAATGCTACAAAAGCAGGTAAAAGTCACCTCTTAGCAGATGGAGAAGTGGGTGGAAAATGAAGACATAATGGCAGGTCGTGGTAAAAGGAAACCACTTTCCAGAGTATTGGTGGTGATGTGAGGAGAGGCTGAGGGTGGTTTGCAGGGGAAAGCTGTTCTGTACACAAAAGCTTTGGCTGGTGGGAAGAGGAGGAGGGGAAGATTGGAAGACATGGGACAGAGACTTAATTGATGATCTAGAGTCCCAGAGGACACATGAGGACAGTGACTGGAAGCACAAGCTGAGAGAATTAACTCCCCTTCCTCTAGTGGAAGGAAAGGACAGGTGAGGATGGTTGCAAGGGATGCGAGAGGTATGCAGGGTGCTCGTCTGAGGGTCTCTATTTTCTTCTGCTGACACTGAGTTGAGGGATGAGGTGGTGGAGGGGGTTCAGAAGAGATCAAAGGCTTAGGTTAGCTCTGGTGACTTGTCTCTAGGGACAGGCACTGGCGTTGAGTAATGCCCATGACCTTCCTGCTGTGTTGTGGAAAATTCCTCACCCCACAGCTGAAGAGTAGCACACACCCCTGTTTCATCCTCCCCCGACTTCTCATGCTCCCCAGAGCCACCCAGGCATCTAGAATTTGTGTGCTGCTATGAATGGTGCATAATTTATGTCCATCCCCTATGGCTTGGAATGTCTACAAAGCATATATTTATAGTAACAGAAGCTCCAGGCAAGGCTGGGGGACCTGTGGTCTTGACTGCTGGGGGAGTTTATTCACCTGGACCACCTGGAAGGAAGATGATGCGAGCCTTCCCCAAATCCACCATCAGCTCTGCAGATCTAGGAGCAGTGAGATCAGCACCTCTGCCTCTAGTCCTCCCAAATCTTCTGCCCCGAGGCTGTGGAGACTCTCTCCTCTCACAAGGCAGCTCTATGCCTGAGGCACCTGTGAAGCTGAGTGTCAGCAGAGGGTCAAGCCTTGGACAAGTCCACTTAACCCCCCATGACTCTGCTCCCTCATCTGTAAAACGGGAAGAATAGGGTTATTCATATATCATTTAGCACAGTACCTGGAATGCATTTAATGTTAAGCAAACACAAGCTATTTTTCACAAGCCCTGGAGGCCAGACACTGACTGCCAAGGGACTCGATTATAGTTTTATTGAGTCAGTCTGTCCTTCTATTGCTCCCGCACACAGACACTCTGCTTAGTGTACAGTGAAATGAAACAATATGGTGAATATGGGCTTTGGATGAGCCCGTCCTTCCAAAGAAAAGCTACTCCATTTAGCCCAATTTTCCATGGCCAGGGGTCCAGGCTGTGTCCCCAGTTTGGAGTGTTGGTTCAGTAGGTGGAATCCTATAACAAAACCTATGCAGGATTGGTCAGGGTGCCCAGTTTTCTTTGTTCTTTTATATTAGCTCCCATATCCTGGCACCCTCTCTAGACACAGTACATCTGACCCAGTAAGACAACTTCTAGACCCATTTTATAGATGAGGAAATTACGACTGAGAGAGTAAGGAATGACTCAGGCCACACAGCTGCTAACTGCGAAGCTGGGCTTTGCTCCCCTCCCCTCCTCCCTCTTCCGGCCTCCTTCCCTTCATACATGGTTGCTCTGCCTGACCAAATACCCAAGGACCATGGACAAGAAAGAACTGGCAGCGAGGAAGCCCCAGCTGTGGTCTTTTGCATGCTGGGGTCCAGCAGAGATTGCCTTCCAGAAGTCCTTTTCAACTTCTCAGAGCTCTCAGGGTTCTTTCAGGAATTGCAGATGCCCAGAATCACAGACTCCTGGGTCGGAATGGTTGAGTCAGTGTGTGAGAACTCTCCGGGACATCCTCCCCCACCCAGCACCAAAACAGGTTACAGGGCGTCACTACCTCCCACAGCAGCTCAGCCTAACACCAAGTGGCGGGTTGCGGAGCGTCTTCCCCTACGTTGAGCTAAAACTCCCCTACCCCAGCCTCCCCTCACTAGCCCAGATTTGGACTCCTTAGGATGCAATGGCAATTGTGCTTTCTTTGTGTAATATCCACATCGCACCATTTTCCCCTGGCAGCCGGGCCCCTGTCCACTCTGCTTCATGAATGCTGTAACTTGAGACTCCCTTCTCATAGTACTTTTCCTCACTTGGCAGGTTTCCACCTCCCTCACTGCCTTGGGGCTCTCTGTCCTTCCCTCTGTCCTTCCCCCTCCCCTGCCTCTCACAAGCCTGTTAGAAGCAGAGCTTCCCGGGCGTGTGTTGATTTCTCCAGGAAATGCCCCTTCTCTTTTTCCTCTGGGTCCATTAGCAACTGCTAAGTCAGACATGGATGTCTGGGGCTTCACCACCATCTCTTTCAAGTTCTATTTTAGGCTGTGGCCTTTTGTTCCTGGCAACCTCTTCTCTAACTCCAGAGAGGTCTAAGGAGCACACCCGCCCAGCCAGACCTCTCCCTTCTCCCGGGGCTCCACAGATGGGCTTAGATGGTAGTAGAGGAGTTGGAAGTTCCACAAGAGCTCTCTCTGTGGGTTCTTCAAGAGGGGCCTTCTCTGAGGTTCCTCCATATTTTGCTTTTTGCCACAGGCCCTACTTTCTTTCCACCATCACCCAACACCCACCTCTTCCCTCCCTCTTATGGGGGCAGTCCCAGGATAACCCTCAGCCTTGTTAGTTCCCAGTTCCCCTAACCTGAGCCCTGTGCACAGAAAAAAAGCTTTCTGCGGGAAAGGCTGTGGGGAGAGCACAGCTCAGACACAGTCCACCGTCAGCAAAATGCTCCTAGCTCTAACTGGAAGCCTACATCACCCATTTGACAATTAGGAACAGGTAACTTTAGCAGCTCCAAAACATCCTCCGCTGCCCAGTGCTGCTCCTGTCTCATGGGCCAGGCCCTGAGCTGGTGATGGCCTTGACTGAGCCCCACCACAACAGGAGACAGCGGGCCACCCTGAACAGGTGCATCCAAAGGGAGGGCATGCAGCTGGTCCTCTTCCTCTTGTTAAAAGCGAGGGAGGCTTTCCCAGAAGCTCCTCAGCACACACCCTGTCTGGGCTATTTGACCAGAACTGGGTCACACCCTCTCATTCCTAAAGCAGTCCCTGGGAAGGGGAGACGGTGGACTAACCTGTGGACTGAACCAGGCCCGGAAGGAATTCATATCTTCTGAGCAGGTGGCCATCAGATACAAAACAAAAATAAGTGCCTGTTAGCCAGCAAGAAGCAAGTGAGCACTGCAGGCTGGCCAGAGCTTCCCGACCCATGCAGATCAAGGGTTCCTAAAGGACAGGGAGCTGCCAGCGCTGCTGAAGCCCGGCCCCCGCAGCTCCATCTGTGCAATTCAGTGCGTACCACAGAGACTGGAACACCTGCATTTGGGGGAGTGGGTGTGTGTGGATGTTTAAAAAGACTGAAGTTGATAGAGTCTGCTAATAGACAACAACAAACCCAGGAAATAAATATGTAAATCGTACACTTATAAACTTGATCTTGAAGATCACATGAGCACAGAGATTCCTAAACTCATTCAAGGCGGAAAAATACAAAAAAAAGGTAATCTTCATGGAATGCCAAGATTCTTGATCAAATTAATCAATCAAATTAAAATAATTTTAATAGCAAAAATATCTGTTCATTATATATGTTGAGGATGTATCATCCTCAACAAAGAAAACTGCAAGCCAGGTATGATGTGCACCTGTAATCCCAGCTACTTGGGAGGCTGAGGTGGAAGGATTGCCTGAGCCTGGGAGGTTGAGGCCACAGTGATTGCGGGACTGCGCTCCATCCTGGGCGACAGACAAGACCTTATCTCAAAAAAAAAAAGAAAGAAAGAAAGAAAAGAGGAAAGGAAGGGGCAGGGACAGGGGCAGGCGCAGGGGCAGGGCAGGGTAGGGAAGGGAAAGGAAGGACCCAAACTAACTGTCCTTGAGCTTTCCATTATTATTGGCAGTGCCCAGCTTTCCATGGTTCGACTTAGGATGGTGTGAAAATGATGTACATTCAGTAGAAATTGTACTTTAAATTTTGAATTTTGATGTTTTCCCAGGCTAGCGACATGCAGTACAATATATTCTTACATGAGATATTCCACACTTTATTACAACATAAACCTTGTGTTAGATGATTTTGCCCAACCATAAACTGAGTGTTCTGAGTACGCTGAAGTAGGCCAGGCTAAGCTCTGATGTTCAGTAGGTGGGGTGGATTAAGTGCATTTTTAACTTAAAATATTTTCAATGTCTGATGGGTTTTTTGGGACATAACCCTATCGTAAGTTGAGGAGCATGTGTATTGGGTTTATTTGGAGTTGTTTTTCCTTATTTGGTTGTTTTGTTTTCTATCTTATATGAGCAAAGGGGTAAAAGATTTCAGAAAAACACCTGAGAGGTAAATCTTAATACCATTCAATCCAGCATATCCATTGGTAAATTAAGAATGAGCGAAAGCCCCCCACTGGCCAAGTGTAAAGGCTGGGCTCCCTGAAACAGCGACAGGGACACTCCAAGTACTTTGAAAAACACCAGTTCAGCCAAAACCTCACATTTATTTTATCCAAAAGTTACCAAGGCTCACAGATGCCTTTGGGTTTCCCCAAGGTCACCCAGTTAATTATTGACATAGCAACTCCCCTCGCAAAGCAAAGAACCAAAATGATTTCCCACATCCCATGTTGGGATGCATGTTAATGAGGAAGGGAGGCCTCTGCATGGGGGGGCCTGAGCTAAGTATGTCTAGTCAGAGTCCAAATCTGGGACAAACTTGAAAAGCTTCCTAATCCACCTATATGCAGAAGAATGAAGCTTGGAACTCATTTCAAAAGTTGTTTCTCCTGGTGATTTAAAGACACACTCCTCTCTCCCTCATGCACACAAACACAGACCTGCAAGAGCACTGTCCCCTCCAGAGCCTGACACTCCAGACCCCCAGCAAGTGTGAAATCCAGGTGTGACTTTCTAGGCATGGCCTGGTAAGAAAGGGCCTGGCACTCCTTGGCTCCCTCCTCCCAGGCAGAAATGGTTAATTGCCAGCTCCAGGCTGCCTCCAGCCCAGCCCTAATCACCGATCTCAGACGGCTGGGCTGTGCTGTGCTGGGGCTGAGCAGCTCCAGCCCAGGCTGGGGTTGTGTGAGCAGCGGGAGCATTCTTCCAAGGTAATGATTAAGCTGAGTCCCCAGCAAGGGCACGAGCTGAGCTGGGAAGGTGAGCCCTATTCACACCTCGGCCAGGCTGCGGTGGCCAGGACTGGTTTGGGAAGGCAGGGCCTCGGTGTGCAGGGGCCCCAAGCCAGCAGCCACAGCCTCCTACCTGCACAAGGGTGTTCGGGAGCATCTCAGGGCCAGAGACTTTGCTGCCCGCCCTGCCAGGACTTTGTCCTCACCCCCGGCACCATGAAGCTCCAGGTGTTCTGGACTGGGCTGGAATACACCTGCCGGCTCCTGGGCATTACCACTGCTGCAGGTAAGACCCCGCCTCCTGGCTACTGATCCTTGCACACCGGCACAGCAGATAGGGCTGCCTGAGGGGTGGGAGGTGGCCGGGAGACAGCAGGCACATCTGGCCACTTCTGTGCTTCAATTTTTTTCCCAAGACCCCCAGAAACACTGCTCTGTAGAGCAGTAGCAGGTGCAGCGGGGTGAGCCTCAGGCCGGGGGCCAGAGGGCTGGGTGCTGGATCTTTGCTTGGCAACTCACCCTCCCTGTGACCTTGGGAAGCCTCAAGATCTTCATCTGCAAAATGATTCCAGGGGTCTACTCAGAGAGTTGTCATGAGATGGAGGTGGAGACAGAAGGTGAAGGTAGAAAGGGCTGGGCCTCGCTGTGCAGCTACAAAAGGTCAGCTGAGCTCATCCTGCTTTACTCAAACCATAGCCCTACCTCATGGAGAGAGAATTCCCAGTCATGAGCAGCTCTGCCCAGTGGGGACAGCCTGAACTAGGCTGGACATGGAGATCACAGGCTTCCCTCGGGCCCATGCTGGACCCTGTTAACAGAATACCCTGTAGGAACCCAGACCCCCGTCTGAGGTCTAGCTGCAGGAGTGAACTGTGGTCTTAGCAGCAGAGATGCTTCCCAGAGATGCTGGGCCCCCCTCCCTCACCCAGCAGAATCATAGGGCTGCTCAACTGGCCAGGAGGGCAGACTGTTAGAGCAGAGCCCACAGCCACCATCCTGAGCCCTGCCTGCTCACTTCCCCAGGGCAGGCCCAACCCTTAGCCCCATATCCCCTATAGGGCCAGGATCTGTATTGGGGAAGTGAACGGGCAGCACTCTGAGCCCTTAAGTCTGAGCCACATTGTCCCTTGGGGACAGAGAGGAGACACATCCCCTATCAAAGCCCTTCCCCACCACTGGGCAAAAGGTTACCCATGGGTCTTGCCAAATGGGGAAGTTCTCCTAGGTCAAAATCACGCAGTGCTGGTTCCTGCCCCAGCCCAGTCACTTGCCTGACCTTAGGGAGCCCCTGCCCCCTCTGCAGCTGCACTTTCTGATCTGTATGACGGAGATGCTGGACCTGCTGGCCAGGTGTTTGGACAGATTAAGGATGCAGGAACTGAGCATGGCTAAGTGGAACTGAAGATGAAAACCTCTCAGCAGAAGCCCCCATGACACACTCCAGAGCTCAATGGGAAGCTGGGTCATTTCAGGAGCACTGGGCTGGGTTCAGCCATGAGCAGGCCAGTAGGCTCTTCCAGCATCTAGGCCGTGAGTTAGATCATGAAGGGCTGCTGGATGGTTTAACCCCACCCCTCCTGCTACAGGATGGAGCACCTGAGCTCAAATGCGAGCGGTGACCTTGCCCAAGGTCATGCTGCGTGTCAGAGAGACAGCCAGCCCGGAACCCTGGTCCTTCAACTTTCACAAAGGCCAGAGCTCTGGCCAAAACCTTCCCTGCCTTGCAGAGTAGGAAGCCCTGCCCAGCAGGCAGCAGGAGGAGGTTCAGAATTGCTCTGCTGAGGCTCTGAGTGGAGGCGCTGATGGAGGAGCCAGATCCAGCCACTTTCAGAATCACGTTGTCATCTACACAGAAGGGAATGATGGCCAAGATCCCCAACAAGCAAACAAGCCATCCTGGGGAAAGGAAGGCCACCCTAAACAGATTTCCATGTCTGTTGATCTGAGTCCATCCTGCTCCCTCTAGACTCTGGTTTCGAAATCAGTAAAATGCCAAGAATCCCACAGTTTTCCTAGCCACACTTCACCCAGAGCAGAGGCCCACCTCCTGTCGAGAGGCTGTTCTAAGATGTATGTAGCAATCCTTCTAATGGATTAGCTAGAGACAGTTTAACAGTCTGATTTATCTCAGTCAATGGAAGAGTCTGCGGCCCTTGACACTCCCATATGCACGCACACGCACGCACACACACACACACCCACACAGACACACACCTACACACACACACGTGCATGCGCGCATAGTGCTCGTCTTAACCACAGCCTTTATCTCCGTACAGGAGACTGCCGTTATGCTGAGAATGGGCCTCCCTTTTGGTTTTGATAGGAGATTCAGACTAAAAATAGGCCATGAGTTCCCTTCTAATGGCCAAGCTTTCAAAAGATCTTGCTTGGGCTTTCTAGAGTGCTGGGAGTGAATGGGAAACTAGAGAGAGGGGTTTGGTGTTCTTGGGCAAATCTCGAGTTTCTTCCAGCATCACTGAACTCCTGGTCTATTTCCAGTACACAAGATTTGCAAATTCCTTATTCTCCTAAGCCTCTTTTTTGTTGAAATCCTCTGTTGAGAAATCCAGGCTTCATTTACAAGGCCACTGCTGCTAGAGAGGAAGTAAGACTGGAAATAAAGGGCCTCACTTTGCAGAAACCCTAGGGAGGTAGGGAGTGTGGATTTCTTAAAAGCTAGGAAGACATGTGACTCAAGGGTACTCAGAGTGTCACCTGCAGGGACCAGGCAGCTGCTAAAAGGCTACAACCTCTCATTAATTTAGCAGCCTCCTACCTGGACCCCCTGCAGACAGGATCAGGGCTGTCAAAAGCACTGAGGGTACCTGGTCTGTGCTTCTGCCAGCATGTCAAGGCCCTATGACTGTGGATGAAGCCACAACCTTTGGATGATGCCTCCTTAGGATTCCTTGAAGTCCCGCAGGCCATTCTTGCCCCACCTCAGTGTCCAGCCCCACATCATGAGGGGTCCTAGAGCACAGATGGATCATTGCCGCCACTAAATGGGGATAAACAGGCCTCCGGTAGTAGCATCTGGGTGGAAGTGTTTCTAAAATTAGAAAATTCCTTCCCTCTGAAAATTCCTTCCATGTGGTTTCCAGGACATCACAGACCACTCTCGCATTGTTTACCCCGGGCTCATTTGCATCACCTCCCTGGCTCGGGATGCGGGGGTGGGGGGCAGGCGCACCTGGGCCCATGTGCATGCATGCACTAGTGTGATGTCTAAGTGCCTCAGTTGCTGAGACGCAGCATCCACTGCTGCCCATGGAAGCAGACCCAGCTGGGAAATGGCACACAGGCTGTGAGCACTCCACATCCCCCTGTGCGGATGCCGGGGCCCCTGCCTGTCCATCCCTCAAAGCAAATTCTCCCTGTGTCCACTGCAGACAGGGTAAAGGTGTCCTGAGTGCGAGACTCAGGCCCCAAAGTAGGCTTAGCCCTGTGACAGGTTCTCAGCACAGACCAAATGGCAGGAAAGGGGGCCTGGGAAATGGGTTTAACTGATCCTGGAGCACAGCGGTCCAGGGCGCTCCTCCTCTGTGAGATGAGAAAGGACCAGTCCCACAGCATCGGTCCCGATTTCAGGCTAGGAAGGCAGGGTTGGCTTCCCTTAGAACTTCCGCCATCCTCTTACCCTTTAACCTCAGGGGAATCGTGAATAACTCCCTCACCACTCCCCAGCCCCTGCCAAGGTGGCCAGGAAGAGAATGGGAAGAGCCCCCTGTTTGGGCAGAGGGTGCACCTCTCAGGCTGTCCAGGCTGGGCATGGAGGGAAGGGGAGGCATGTCCCTGGGCCCCGCCTCGTAGAGAAAGCCCTCCCCTCCAGGCTGTGTCCTCACACACAGATGCGCATGGGCTTCCCCAAAACAGGCTTGCTCACAAAATGTCTCTGCGCGCTTGAGCAAGGCCTCCCAATTTCCCTCAGAGCAAAGAGGCTCCAGCTTGAGGCCCCACTGCCCCATCTCCAGGGCTGAATTTCACTCTTCCAGCCTCTGCCCAGAGCAGGGATTGCTGAGAATGAACATGATTATTTGAGTATGTATTCACATAATACTCAAAGCCCAAGCTTTGCACTACATATTTTAAATGCAGTATCTCATTGCATCCTCCTGTCCTTGGAAACATCATCATGTTCATCCTCATACCCACTGTATAGGAAGGGAAACCGAGGCCTGATGGGGTGAAGAATCTTGCTCAGGGTCTCACACCAGGAAGTAAGAAGACAAAGTTCCACTTGATGATGGTCTGCTCCTGAGACCCCACTCCTAATTGCTATTTCCTCCACCTAAATCAGGATTTAAAAGCATGTCTCATAGTATTTTGATGATCCCAAGATGCAGGATGAAAAACACACAGAGCAGAGCAAGAGAGGCCTGATCAGAACTACCCGTCCTCTACCCTCATGCTCCTGCCCTTGGCCAGTTCTGATCAGGCAGGTGGGGTCATGGTGAGGACACACATACACTGAAGCACATAGTCAAGGGTCACCAAACACTTCCTAAATCTCAAGACACCGATATTCATTGCACCTGTCCATTCTCTGTCTCAAGATGCTTTAACAAGCACCACCATGACCTTCTCTAACCAAACCTGCTTCTGGACCCCATCTGGGGACAGAGAGATCTGCACACATTTCCAGAGGGAACTATCACGGTAGGGCTTGCCTTGATGGGTCCAGAGGCACAGGGCTGACCGCATGCATTATGGTCATTGTCTCACTCCAGCCCCACAAATGCCTGTGAGGATGGAGTGCTGGGCTCAGTCCCATTTTACAAATGAGGAAACTGAAGCTCAGAACACTGAGGTAGCCTGGCAGAGCTCACATGGCCAGGAGACAGAGATCCAGTGTTGGAACTCCACTCTGCCCAAACACAGGACTGTGCTATGGCAGCTCCAAAGCAAAGGGCATAGCAGAGCCAGCAGGGACATGAGGGGGATGGAGGCAGAGCCATCCTGAGCGAACTCTGCTTGTCAGGCTGACATGCTGTTTCTCACAAATTGAGTGCTTGGGAACAGCCTGGGATCACTGAGGGGTTTTGTTTTGTTCCAGGTTTTGACCCATTAACCTGTTTCTCTATATAATGGATGTGGCCACATTTTCAACTGCTCCCATACTTTCCACACAGTTAGAGCATTGGCTTATTAAAATAGATGAAGAGAAAAGAAGTGTTTAAAACCCAGCTGTTCTCATTATATTTTAAAGGGTACAGCAAATGCATAGTTGACCTTAGCCCTGTTCAAAGCCTTCAGGAAAACAAATGCTTCTGAAGCGACCATCTTGGGCCCTCCATGCTAATTTCACCCCTCTTAAATGTATATCCCCATGACCACCTCCTGCCGTTGAAGAAAGCGTCACGCACTCCAATGCCTCGCAGGTGATTTATCACCCAAGCGAGCCCACATTGCGTTTTCAGACCTTCCAAGTGAATATTGACTGTTTTCCTCTTCTGTTATAATTGGCTCCATGAGTAAATGGAATCTGCCTCCCTCTGTTTCCCCCACCTACCACCGACACGCAATAGGATTTGGTTCAAACATTTCCTTCTTCACAACTTTGTGCCTGTGCCTTGCTTCTAGCTTTATAACAAGAAATCTGAAACTTCAGTTAGGTTTCATTTACCCGGCAAACTGTTGCTGAGTCCTCAGTCATGCAGTGTAGACACATGAATTAGGATGGCAAGACCTCACCCTGTGGGAGCACATAGGCCAGACAGAGAAACAAACTAGTAAATGCACATCTGAGCACCAAGCACCACAGCATAGTGTTTGGGAGGTGGGTCTGTGTCTTGGGACAACCACTGTATCTACCCTCTGGAGTTGTGAGGACTCAATGAAACAATGGCTAAAGTAGCAAGCTGCCTGGCACATAGATTCTCACTCAGCATAGGCTAATTTTAGAGGAACGTGCAGGGCATGGAACTGCATAGCATGAGTTATCGGCTCCTTTTGTAGGATGGAAGAAGTAGGAAGGTCTGAGGAAAGGAGCAAAGCAGTATGTGACCCATGAGGCTGGAAAGAGGAAGGGGTTACACTGTAAAGGGCATTATACTGTGAAACATTTCTCATCACATTCTGAGCTTGGGTTGTGAAGATCAGCCCACAGGAACTTGGCTATTTCTACACTACATATAGTAAGCCAACCAGAGGAAAGATGGCAGCCCTGTTTTATTTTTCATGGGATGACAACTCTTTCAAGATTGTTCTGGTTTCTATTCCGCCTTCTGAAGAGGGCTGTGAACAAAAAGAAATGTTGTCTGACATAAGTGGCTGACACTGTGGAGAAGGGGCTCAGGAAGCCCCCCAGGTGGCCAGGTAATGGTCAGATGAAGAAGCCTGGTGTGTGTGGAATGGACAGAGAACAAGGGGGACATAGGCAATGCTTTCTGGAAACCTGTCATGTGGATGAGTAAGCAGATGCATTCTCCCTAAACACTGAGAAGGAATAGGAAGTGAATACCTCGGTTCTCCCTGACATTGAGACCTAGAAGAAATTTATCCTGTGGGCCTGTATAAGTTTGTTTTCACGCTGCTGATAAAGACACACCCAAGACTGAGGAATTTTCAAAAGAAAAAGGTTTAATTGGACTTAGAGTTCTGTGTGACTGGGGAAGCCTCACAATCATGGTGGAAGGCCAGGAGGAGCAAGTCACGTCTTACATGGATGGCAGCAGGCAAAGAGAGAGGGCTTGTGCAGGGGAATTCCTCTTTTTAAAACCATCAACTCTCTTGAGATTTATTCACTATCATGAGAATAGCATGTGAAAAATTTGCCCCCATGATTCAATTACCTCCCACTGGTCCCTCCCACAACAGATGGGAATTCAAAATGAGATTTGGGTGGGAACACAGCCAAACCATATCAGAGTCCTTACAAGACAGATGCTATTCTACATGAGACACTCTATCCTCAATACTGACAATGAACCACGTGGGTATGCAGAGTCCTTCCTCGTCACCAAAGGGTGGGGTATCAGCCCAGATGGCCTCACAGGTAGATTCTACCAACACTTAAGGAATAAATAATATCTATTCCATACAAACTCTTCCAGAAATTTGAAAGGAGGGAATATTTCTCAGTTTATTCTATGAAATCAGTATTTATGTGAATACCAAAACTAGACAAAGATATTACAAGAAAATTATAGATTAATATTCTTCAACATAGATGCAAAAATTCTAAGCAAAGTTTTAACAAATACAAATATATTGAAAGAATAATATATCATAACCAAGTGAAGTTCATCTCTGAAATGCAAGGTTGTTTTAATATTTGAAAAATCTATCAATACAACTTACCATGTGATATGGACTAAATGTTTGTGTCCCCCCACCCCCAGCCAAATTCATATGTGGAAATCTTAACACTCAAGATGATTGTATTGGGAGGTGGGGCCTTCTCTGAATGGAAATAATGCCCTTATAAAAGAGACCCAAGAGAGTTCCCTAGGCCCTTCTACCATACAATGTGCGGTAATAGTGAGAAGACAGTTTTCTACAAGAAAGGGGTCCCTCAGACACCAAATCTGCCAGCACCTTGATCTTGCAAGTCCCAGCCTCCAAAACTGTAGGAAATAAATTTCTGTTATCTATAAGTCACCCAGTATATAGGATTTGGTTATAGCAGCCAAAATGGACTAAGACATCATATTTAAAAACTAAAAAAGAAAAGCCATATTATCATCTACATAAACACAAAGTTTTAAATAAAATACAACTTTTTTATGATTAAAATAAAACTAGCATCAGCAAACTAGTAACAGAAGGAAACTCCTTCAACCTTAAAAGGTCATTACAGAAAACATACATTTACTTAAATGTAAAAGGCCAGGTGCTTCCTCCTAAGATTAGGAACAAGGCAAGTGTGCCCACTCTACCACATCCAGCCAACATTGTACTGGAGGTTCTAGCCAGTGCCAGAAACAGAAACAAAATGCATACAGGTTGTCGAGGAAAAAGAAAAATTGTATTCACAGATGACATTATCATCTATAGAAAATCTAATAGAATCTACCCCAAAAGCTACTTGAGCTAATGGAGGGAATAACACATTGCAGCAGATAAGCTTAATACATAATAATCAACTGTATTTCCATACATTAGCAACAAACCATTAGAAAATGAGATCTTTAAAAATACAATTTATAATAGCATCAAAAATCTGAAATATTTAGGGATAAATCTGACAAAAGATGTAAAACAAAATACACCAGAAACTAGAAAACATTGCTGAGAGATAATAAAGAAAATCTAAATGAATGGAGATTTATCTTGTTGATGGGTCAGAAGGCTCAATATCGTTAAGACATCAGTCCTCCCCCAAATTGCTGTACAGTTTCAATACGAGCTCAATCTGAGGTCTCTTCCAACTGAATGTCCAGAAATATCTACCATGAAATCCTTCTCTTTTCCCACACTGTCTCTGAACCCTGGCTCATGTATGTCAGCTGAACTGATCTCCACACGTAGGTAAACCTCCCCACCATGCTTACCGTTTACCACAACTTCTGAGCAAGAAGCCTGTGGCTACTACTTACTGTCCCAGTGAATTCACAGCAACCGGCTCCAGCAACTCCACCTTGGAAATGGTACAAATCTAGCTTTTCATCTCTACCCTGGCGGTGACCACCTCTCCTGCCCATTGTCATCAGCCTGGTGCATCTTTCCCTGAGATGTCCTTGGAGATCCTGAGTCCAGCAGGAGATGAGAATGAAGGGAAGCAATAAATATACATGGTGGGCTCTGAGGCTGCCCTCAGCAACGGTGAGTACAAAATTCTCATCCAATGCCCAGGGCATCCAGTGCCAAGGTCACTGCTTGATACAAAAACCCAGTTAGTGTGGCCTCTGATGACTGTGAAGCATCCCATGTTGCCACCAAGGGCATCACAATGAATGCAAGACATATGTCACAATTCAACCCATGGAGTCAGAACGGATAAGCAACAGTGGACCATGAGGTCTGCCCTATGACAAGAGCAGCAGCAGCCTGAGGCCAGGAGAATATCCCCTCAGTAGGCAGCTCCACAGATGGCCCCAGCCTCAGGAACATGCTGGCCTGAGCCCCGTGGGAACCCTAGCAGGGTCATGGAGGGCTAACACAAGAGATGTGGAGATAGATGGGAGTTTGGGTCACTTATATCCCAACTGGGCTTTGAGAAGGGACCTCAAAGTAAATTAGTGAACAACAAACAACATTGGTGCACAGGGAAGAGCTTTTTGGATACACACAAAAAAACTACAAGTGTGTTAATGGAAGCAAAGGATGAGAATAAACCCTCTCCTTTCCCTGGAGAATACTGATGGGAACAGCCTGCCTCTTATAATAGCTTTCCTAGCCATCGTCTGCATTTGTGCAGCACTCTCATTTACTTAGACTGAGCAGTGGTGGGCACCGTTTTGCATGTTTTTATTTTCCCCATTTTCCAGAAGAAGATGCAGACCAGAGAGTTAATCACTTTCCTGAGGATGCAGGACTCGGCTTTTCTGATGCAGGCCCCGTATTCTTTCTGCTCCGGTGCAACGCCCTCCTAGCTTTCATCCACCCATGCTGAGACCAGAGCTCCAGGATGACAAGGATACTCACACAGTGGCTGCCCTGCCCAGGGTTGCACCATAGGTTCTTGGCACAGGATCTCTGATCTCTGCCAAGCCTGAACTACACTAAACAGCTCAGGAAAGCAACACACAGAAGCAAGCCCTGGCCCCTGAGAGAAGAAAATTCTTGTACCAAGGTTGGATCTGGCCCAGACAGGAGGGACAGAGACTGGAGGGAAGGAGCTAACGAAATGAGAGAGGCCAGGCTTGTCCATGAATGGCTCCAGCAAGGTGCAACGCAAGGCACCTCCTGGGATCATGCAGGGAGTGAGACAGAGGTGTGGGGTGAGCTGTGCTGGAGTGGGCGTAAGGTACCTCTGTTGGGCTGGGGTGAGAGTATCTGGGGAGCCTGAGGTGGGATAACAGGGAGGGATGGAAGGAGTCAAATGCCACTAATGGCCCTATCAAGCAGTGCTGTTCAGTGTTCCCGTGCTCCTCCATCTGGGCAGGAAAAACAGCACAGCCAGATTGAACCAAGTCTCAGGGTGATTCTTTCTTGCAGAGAATTTGGTGTCATGAGGCTCTGATTCTGGGGGTAGCAGGGCCTTTGTGCCATTGTTTGTCTCCATTGATTAGCTCCTGATCATTGATCTGCTAATCCAAAGATCAGATTTTCAGTCCCTGGTCCCAGATCCGGGCAATGCCCCTGGGGCATCTTTTCCAGTGAATTGCTAATTCAGGCCAACCACTTCCACATTGGACTAGCATCCTGTGAAGGCAGAGTTTCCAAGACACAAGCCTCACTGCCCTGTGAGAAGGATGGAAGGCCAGAGCGCAGGCCAAATTCCACAAGGAGCTAGAAGCCCTCAGACCCTGGGCCACCCAAATCTCTGGATGCCAGGGCCAGGGAAGGATACCACTGTCAGGGCCAGGGAAGGGCCTACACTGCCCTGAGGGAGGGAGTGCCGCCTTGGGCTTAGAGTGAGGGCCACATTAAATTACAATGAGGGCCTCCGTAGTTTTACAGTAAGTACCCCCTTTATTTTAAGAGGAGCACCTCCTTCATTTTAGAATACCTCCTTAATTTAATGGCAAATACCGTCTTAGTTTTAGGGAGAACACCTCCTTAATGAATGAGCACCTCTGTAATTTTAGGAGGCGTGACTCCTTAATCTTGAGCCCTGGTGTCTTTCTGGGCCCACCCTGGTCCTAGTTCTCTGGGTGCCACAATTTCTTTGTGCTTCACAGAGAGCCCCGCCTAAATCTGGAAACCTGGCAGAAACCTAAGGTCCAATTCCACAAAACAAGGAGTGGGCCACCCTCATCCATGGGTTGGAGTGAGGTCTTTGAGAGGGCGGGGGCCCACCTATGCCGGCTCTGGGAACAGACGCTCAGAAGACTGGAGAGGAGTTCCTTCTTACCTGTGCCAATCCCATCCTGCATTCAAGTCCACACTAAATTTCAGGCCACATTTCATGTTCACCTCCTGCCAATTCTGGAGACTAGTCCCCTGGAAAAAAAACTTTTGGGAAACTCCAGGCCCCGAGTGAAAACACTTTGGAGTCCTATATTTGTGTCATGTGGAACTGTGATACCTTCCAAAATATTTTGTTTCCAGTACAGTCCAGTCAGCACACCAGGCTAGGGGCTTCCAGGCCAGGCCCAATGTGGCTGTCTGGGGTGAGTGTTGGATACAGTTCACAAAATTCCTACAGCAAGGAATAGCACTTCTTGCTTTCTTCACTTTTTCTACTGGGAATGTTTGCAAAATGCAACTGTGGGAGGGACCTGCTTTGGATGATACAGTGTTCTCCTCCACAGATCCTCTATGAAGTCTTAAGTTATAAAACCACCAATAGGATTCCATGACCCATTGGAAGTCCCCAGACACCACCCCTATTCCTCGGAGTCTGAATCTCCAAGGCTATGGGGCAGGTGCTGCAGGACCCAGAAATGCTTACTCCTGAGGAGTCAGAATATAATGTTTACTCCTAAGAAGTCAGACCAGACACAGAGACTTCCACGCCAAAAACCTCAGGTGACTAGATGACAGAATACACTGCTTTTCCAGTTACCTGTGTGTGGCTGCATAACAACCCACTCTAAAACATAGTGACAGAAGACTACAATCATTTGATTATGCTCAAAACATTGTGGTTTGGGAATTCTGGTAGAACGCGGTGGAGGCGGCTCACCTCTGCTCCATGATGACTGGGGCCACTGGTGGAGTCACAGATAGGGTGGCTGGCATGGCTCACGTGGCTGAGGTGGCTCATCTGGTGCTTTGGTTCTGATTGTTGTCTGGGTCCATCACTTCTAGTCTGTGTCACATCTGCTGGTGCCAGAATGTCAAAGATAACTTCTTCCATCATTTGT
Organism: Piliocolobus tephrosceles; assembly: GCF_002776525.5. Classification (NCBI taxonomy): domain Eukaryota; kingdom Metazoa; phylum Chordata; class Mammalia; order Primates; family Cercopithecidae; genus Piliocolobus; species Piliocolobus tephrosceles. The sequence continues at coordinate 87,685,825 of NC_045442.1, read as the reverse complement.
TCCACATCCCACAACCACCTGGGGCTGTTGTGCCTCTCATTCTCTCTCTCTCTCTCTTGCTTCCTTTCTCTATTTCTCTCTCTCGCTGTCATTGCTCCCTCTCTCTTTTTAGAAGTCTCTCTACAAGGCTGGCTTAGGCTTCCTCACAATGTCAGTCTCACTCCTCAGGGATTAGCAGGCACATCTTCACAGCAAAAAAAAGTTCTTAGCCAACTTTCCTGAGAGATGGCAGCCAGCACATCACTGAGAAAACTGGGAGACTTTAGGGTTGGCAGTTCCCACTTGGGAGATGTGCAGATGAAACAAGATGTACGGAGAGGGCCTACTGTCTACCTGGCGTGTGGTGGCACCTGGGTGAGAGGCAACAGGGCTGACATGCCCAGGAAGCTTCCAATCCCAGACACCTCCTGGCCAGCCCACACCTCTGCCCCCCACCGCCCAGATAGAGCCCAAACATTGACATGCAAGGGCAGGGCATGCCTTCTGCTTTATGCCTGGGGAACCTCCTTCTCTGGGTCCTCAGACAGAACAGACCCTCCACTCTCCTGAGCCGCTATGCCAAGCACCCTGCTGTGCCACTGGACAAGAAATCCACCTGCAGCACACCATCAGGAGCCACAGCCAGAACAGTGCTTCAAGCCCAACTCAACAAAGAAACTAGCAGATACCCTGTGCTGGGAGAGGAGGTGACCAGGAGCACCTGGAGCTTGTCTCTGTCCCTCAGCCACCACCAAATATCACTGAAGTCTCTCACCATCTGCACGGGGTCAGGGAGCTTTCTGAAATACCAGTCTAAACATGAGTCCCTTCTGCTCACGCTGTAGAGCCCACTATTTAAGAACCCTGCAGTCGCCTTGATCCACATGCACACTGCCCATTGTCCCCGACTGTATCCCTGCTTCTGCTGTTAGGGGCTCCCACCCCCTGCAATGCCTGGCCCCTCCATCTGCACAGGTCCATTCCTGCTGCTTTTCTAGTCCACTCTGCTTTCATCTTTATTCATCTTCCCTGATAGTCCCACGAGCGGCCCCTACTGTCTGGCCCCAGAGCTCCTGGGTGAGTCCCTCATCCAGCCTGGGTCACTGCCCTCGCTGAATGCACTTTTCTCAGTCCACATCACATCTCTCCTGCTGAACTAAGCCTACGCCGGCCATGAGCCTGGTGCCTGGCCCAACCAGTAACCACAGAAGACCAAGTGGGCCTAGGAGAAGTGGCCAGGAGCCGCCCCCCAAGGAGGGTGGGCCTGTCGCTCCCAGCAGAGCCGCCTGAACATCAAGACCAGAGGCAAACAGTGGAGGACAGAGGAAGGACTCAGTGTGAGTCCATGTTGTCTCAACCTGGCATGCTCTGCATCCGGGAACACGAACCCCAAAAGTGGGAGGATTGAGCAGAAAGCAGTGACCCTTTGGCCTGGATATCAGCGGTCTTTACAGCCTCCCATGAGCGCCCCACTGATCCCCTTCCACCTTGCGTAAATTGAGGAGCCATACTCCTGGCTCCCCACACTCTCCTCCTCCCACCAACTGGCATCCCTCAGTCTTGACACGCAGAATCCAGCCGACTATGGTTGGGAGGGAGCTTGTGGGAGTGACCCCACGCTCCTTAGTACAAAGTGACTGACTGGACACCGGGAAAGCTGCCAGGGCCAAGTTGGGGGGAAGGAGTCGCCTCTTTGCATTGATCACCTGACATCTATCAAGCACTAAGCCGTGCATTTCAGACTCCAATCCAAGCAATTTTCTCCAATCCAAGCAATTACTCTGAGTTATAACTCATTCTGCTCCTTCCACAGATGAGAAAACACAGCTTGGATGAATTAAGTACTTATCATTTGTGTATAATAACACACAGAACTGGAATTTCCATCCAGCTCTCATTTCTCTGTTGCCATTTTTTGATATTTTTTTAATGCAAACCAGCACTATTTCTACAGTGTTCCTCAAATGCCCCTCTGACCGCTGACCCTTTGTCTGTCTAAAGAGTACAAAACAAAAGCATCAAAATAGCTCTCCACACGCCAAATGGGTGCAGGTCAGGGAAGAAGCTGAGTTCCCAAGACCCTTTCCTGCCATCTGCTGGTCGTCCGCCACTAGCCCCTGCAAATTGGCCAACATGACATGCCACGTGAGTGGAGCCCACGCCTGCCCTACGGAGTGCTCAACGCAGATGTCAGCCCTGAGTCGAACACCCATTCCCAGGCCCAGGGCAGCAAGCACTTCTTCCCCAGCCAGTGATTCACTGAGCACCCGTGACATGCTTGGTATCAGTTAGCTCACTGCAGTCCTCATGACCAGTGTGTGCAGGAGGTATGATGAGGAAACAGACTCAGAGAGATTGGGTGACTGTGCTATGAACTGGAAAACGAGACACCGAAACTCAGGATCTGACCTGGGCCTCCATCCGTAGCTGGTTGGTTGGTTTGACTTACATTCTGTGTGCCTCAGTTTCCTCTATGTAAAGTGGGGATAGCAAGAGTACCTTCTCATAGGACTGCTGCAATGATTAAAAAAGCAAACGAATGCTGGGTGCTGAGAACAGGACATGGTGAAAACCATGTTAAGTGGCCATTTGCCTGCACGACACACGTATACTCACCTATTCACACATGCACATTCACATGCATACACTCACACACATTCACACACACACACTCACACACATGCACATAGATACTCACATACACTCACATTCACGCATATATTCACGCACATGCACTCACACACACACACGTACACACACATACACTCAAACACACAGTCACATACATACTCACATATACACGTACACTCACACACTCACACATACACTCACACATACGTGCGCTCAAAAGCCTACCCACACACATACACATGTGTCCACACACGCACAAGCACATGCTGGCAGGCAATGGATAGCAGGAAACCGTGCACCACCTAGAGCTGGCTGCCTCCATCTGGTCTCTAGGCCCTCACTTTCCAGCATGTATCCTTGAGTGAACTATACAGGCCACTGAGCCTCACTGTCCTCCTCTGTAAAATGAAGAGAGTGGGACTCCTGTGCCACGGGCCTGCTGGAAGGGCCGGGACATGTACACCATGGTGTGGAAGCTCTGAAGTGCTCTGTAAGTTTGGACCCTTCAGTTAGGCTGACACTGCAGGGGTATGTGGCCCGCTAGCATCATCCGTCCTTGCCCCAGGTGAGCCAGCAGGGTACCTGGAACCTGGAGAGGGTGGGAGACTCGGTGTCCACCTCCTGTGAACCAAGGGGCTGGTGGCACGTTAGTGTGGGCAGTCGCCCATGAAGCACGGCGGAGCCCCAGAGCCCTCCATCCATCACTCAGAAAATATAACCGCCTCTTCTCGCCTGCCTAGATCCAAGTGCTCTGTCCCCTTTCCCCCGCCCCATATCTCCACGATCACCCCTCCCACCCCCCACCCCCGGAATCGAGGAGTGGAGTGCTGGTCGCTTCAGTGCCAGGCTCTTCCCTGCTCTCTGGGAGGGGCGTTTCAGCATTGGATGAAGTCCCCTTCAGCTTGAGACACCAGGGGATGGAAGCCCACACAATGTCTCTGCCAGAGAAGAGAGGAAGCATCAGAAGCCAGGAAGCAGCCCCATGAGCAGCAGGGAGGAGGGGCCACCCCCAGGTTGTCAGGGACGACAACCCAGCCCACCATCTTTGACTGGGAGGAAGAGAGGATGAAGCCACACTCCAGCACACAGCAGGGCCATCATCAGAGCCCAGAGAGAAACAGGGTGCCCAACAGTGTAATCAGTTAGGGACAGAAAGATGTCTGCTCAGCAGGCCAATGCACTGCCCCTGGAATGTTTCTATCAGGGACTCCAAGGGTCAGTGCTGTGCTGGTTGTGGGAAGCCATGGGAGCCAGCAAATCCCTGTGAGGACAGCACCCAGAGATAGCAAGTCTGGAAAGGCAGGTCCGAGATGAAATTCACCCAGGACAAATGGAAGGTCATCACCAACTGCCACAAAAGGGGAGGAGGAGAGCTGAGGCTGAGCAACATTTCCTCGTCAGGGCGAAAGCCCAGGGGTTTAGTCAGCACTGGGTCCAAAGAAATGAGCAATGAGTGTGACCTTCAGCCACCCCTCAGCAAGCAAGACCAAGGCCACACAACAGCAACCAGCGACCCAAGCAAGAGAACAGGGCTGGGGCAGGGCCCATCCACAGCCAAGCACTGAAGCCAGACACACAGCACACACTGGGGTGGGCCCCAGCACGTGGCAGAGAAGAGCTGTGAACCAAGGGGCTGGTGGCACATTAGTGTGGGCAGTCGCTGGGGGCACTAAGGGTGGCTGCTCTGGGGAAGCTTAATCAGAAGACCACTGGGCCTCTGCCTGGAGTTCCAGGGACCAATCCAAGAGGCTTCCTGCTCTCTTGCACCTTGCTAGTCACAGCTGCCTGTGTCATGAAGAGAAGAACCTACCTTGGCTCTCAGTCCCCAGGACTCAGCCAAGGACTGAGAGCCAAGGACTGTGGACTCACTCCACAGCCAAGGTTTCCCTAACAGGGCAGTGCTGTAGTGCAGAGCTCTAGGCCCACTCTTCCTTCTTCTCTTGCCCCTTAGTGTTGATCGGCGTGGGCACTGAGACCTTCCTCCAGGGCCAGTTCAAAAGCCTGGCTTTCTATCTACTGTGAGTATGTGCGCACGTGCCACTTTTGACCTGTAAGTTCTGCTCAACTCACCGTACATCTGTCTACTCAGAATAACTCAGAGCAGTCCCCTTCCCATGCTAATTCCACCCTATCTCAGGGGTGAAGGGAGTCTAGGGGGGCTTTGGAATAGCTCCTGGTTTGCGCAGACCATCCCATAAATCAATGAATTATCCTTTCTACCCACCCATCCATCCACCAATTCGTCCAGCCAGCCACCCATCTATCCATCTATCTGCCCATCCATTCATCAACCCACCCATCCATCCATTCACCCACCAATCTATTCATCCATCCACCCATCCATTCATCCATCTATCCAGCCATCTACCCATCTATCCAGCTACCTATCCATCTATGCTCCCACCTCTTCATCCACCTGCCCATCCATCCATCCATTCCTCCATCCATCTACCCACCCATCCATCCATCTATCTACCCATCCACTCACCTATCCATCTATTCACCCACCCATCTATTTATCCATCCACCCATCCATCCATCTACCCATGCATGCATACATACATATACACACCCATTTACCCATCCACCTACCCATTTATCCATCCATCTTCCAATTCACCCAGCCAGCCACCCATCTATCCATCCACCTGCCTATCCATCCATTTATGCACCTACACATTTATCAAGCCATCCAACTACCCATACACCCAACCATCCATCGATCCACCCACCTATCCATTTATTCACCCATCCATCTATTCATCCATTCACGCACCCATCCATCCATGCACCCACCCATTATCTGTCTACCCATCTATCCATTTACCCATCCATACATCTATCCATCCATCCATCCACCCACGTATCTATCCATCCGTCCACCTACTCATCCATACACCCACCCACCCACCCATGCATCTCATCAATCATGTATTTATTCAGCAAATATTAATTGAACTCTTGTTTTAGATAAAGGGGGATCGGGTCAAAGGAATATATATTTGAGCTTCTCTACATGTCAGACACAGTTAAATGTCTTAGTTGCATTATGTTCTTTAGCTTTCACAGCACTGTAGGAGAAGTGCATATTGGCCTAGTTTTACAGATGAGAAAATTCAGGAGTAAGCAGGTTAGCCCACATCACCAAGCTCATGAGCAGCAGGATTCAGATTCGAACCCAAGACCCTTTTGTTTCCCAGGCAATGTCCTTTCTTCTCCACCACCAGTTACCTCTGTAAATGTGCCCTGACAGGAAGGTGACCCCTGTGCAGTGGTGTCCCAGGGGGTTAGAAGAACCTGGGTCTCTGCCACAGTATCTCTGCAGCCCCATTCTGAGGGGATTCCAGCAGTTTCTTCCTAATGAGATAGGAAGGCTGTGTATTCTAGCCCCACAAATCCTGAAGAACTTACTGAGCTGAGAAGCAATAGATAACAATTTGCCAGGCTGCCCCACAAATGTCCAGTTCTGCCTACAGGGTCCACCAGGCTGTGACCTCCACTCCCCTCCCTTCTCAGGATCTGCCTCCACCTTCAGGTGGCAGCTGACCTGTGTACTTAGCAGTCTCCACCCTCCCGCCTGAGAGCAGGCCCCTTGCTGTGTTTGGGGGCTCACACCTGCCATCTCCTAGATGGAGATGGCTCACACCTGCCATCTCCAAGCCCATTTCCACACTGTCTTCTAGACACACAAATCTCTCTGACAGCCTTCAAGGGCTCCCACCACCTCTGGTCCACACCCTGTGCCATCTTTTGGCCTCTGCCTCACTTCTTGCCACTCATGTACAGCCCGGAGCTTCTGACTCTTTTTCAAACTCACCAGCATGGCCTCGCCTCCAAGCTTCACTCATTCCATTGGGTGCCCAAGTACCTTCCACCCATTTCCACCTGCCCAATACCTGACACTCCTTCCTGGCATTCCGCCCTGGCCATTGTGCCCTGAGCCTGGAGCCCCTGCTGGCTGACAGTGACTTCTCCTTGTTCTGAACACCCTCCATGTCTAACTGACCCTGTCCCTGGCCGCTGTGCACCATTGCCCTGGGATCCAGAAGCAGGCGGGCCTTCCTCCTCTCCAGTGGGTACCTAATTCTCGGGTCAGGCCATGGCACGTGAATGTAGGCTGCCTTCTGCCCAGAAACCTGTTCTGTCTCTGTTTGGAAGGGACCCTATACCCATGTGGTCTCTGGGTGGTCCAGTCTAGCCTGGGGTCCCCTGCCCCTCGCTGTGTCCTGCTCTCTAACACCTGCAGGATCAGCACACACTGCCTGCCCTGTCTGTCCCTCCCTGCCACTCAGTAGCACCAGACAGGAAGTCTGAATGGGTCCCTTTATTCCCCAAGCCTTGATGTATCCCTTTGTCCCAGGGTGTAGGAAAAGTCAGTGGAAATTATTTTGCGAAGCACATGTATTGATGGGCCTGCTAGGCACACAAGCTCTGGAGCCTGAGTGCTGGGTTCTGATCTTTCCCCTGCTACTGATAAGGGGCCGTCGGTGATGGGGCAAACTTCTCTGTGCCTTACTTTCCTCATCTGTAAACTGACAGTAATTGTAGTGTTTATTATAAAATTGTTGCAAGGACTAAATGAGTTGATATTTGTAAGGCCTTTAGAACTATGCCTGACCCATAGCAATCATTACATAAATGTTAGTGATTATCATTTTAAAACCAAGGGGTAACTTGGGAGGCATAGAGAGTGAGAGGAGTAGAGATCACTGAATGATGTAAATAATCACATGGAGAGAGAAATGATAATGAGAATTGATATAATTACTGTGTGCCAAGCATGGTCCTAAGTGCTTTACAAATATCGTTTAATTCTTAGAACAGTTTTACTGTTGATGCACTATAATAACCCCAGTTTACAGCTGAGGAAACTGAGACACAGAAACGTCACACCTCTCACCTGTGATCATACAATCTAGAATCACAGAGTGTTTCTAGATTGGTAGACACACCCATGGCTCTGAGGAAACCCTGGCCCCCAGCCACCTTCTGCACAACACTATCTACTTTCATTCCTTCATTCATTGCAATGCCCATTAATGGAGCCCAGTAAACCCAACCCACTGTGACCCTGGGCTGTACAGAAGAATTAGACAGGGAACAGCCTGTGGGAGTTCACAGACTGGTAGCTCTGGTCATATGGTATCACATGGAGATGTAAGAGGAGGTCACCAGACAGACTGGAGAGGGAAGGGGAAGGCCTTCCAGGAAGAGCTCGCTTGTGCAAAAGCCCTGTGGCACCTGATAGCTTCTTGAGTTGTCAAGGGAATATGGAGGATAGGCAGTGAGACCCTCTGCAAGTACACATTCCAATTCCAATGATGCTAATGTGAGTCCAGGAGCGGCCTGGGAGCTGTGAATTCTACACATTCTTCAGGAGATGCTGATTGCAGGATCCCTGGATCACACTGGGAGCACGAGTAGCCTTTGAGGCATTCTGTATCAGGAGGAACATGATCAGATTCAGGTGTCACGCAGCCCCAGAGTGACATAGTGGAGGAGCAGGAGACAGGGCTGGGGTAAGTGAGGAAGTGGAGCTGGTGCAGGGGTCCAGGGGGCAGGGCCTAAACCCAGGCAATGCCCATGAGGTCAGAGAATAGAAGCGATTTGGAAGGTATTGAAGGAATGTAATCAACAGCTCCTGGTTACTGTTTGGGCAATATGGAAAGGAAGAAGGAAAGGGTTAGGAACAGGTCCAGCTTTAAGGTTGGAACACAGGCAGTGGGTGTCCATCCTGGTGACCAGCAGGTAGAAGGACCTGCCTGCCAGTGTCACACAGGGTACCAGGTGAAGGCCATGTCACCTGCTGGCCACGGTGCCCTCCCCACCCATCTCTGAACCCCAGACCCCACCTCTCCCCAACATGGCCCAGTACGGAACAGGCCATGGCCTGGAGACAGCCCTGGTGAATGTTGTCTGGGGGATTCCAGGTCAGTCCACTGGCTGTAGATGTGATGTCAGGAGGCCACGTGTGAGAAGATAGCCCTCAGGAAAGCGAAGGAGGACAGAGGCGCCAGCCTCCCTCTCACCTGTCTTCACCCGCAGGTTTACAGGAGCCGCTGTCTCCATATGCGAAGGGGCCTACTTTGTGGCTCAGCTGTTGGCCATCTGCTTCCAGTAAGTAGTCTCCAGAAAGACCCCTCCACTGTTCACCCCAGCCCCAGACACCACAGATGTTTCCATCCAAGAACCCACAACCAGGGAATGTTCTGCTGCTGAAGCCACCGTGGACAGGATCCTCCCACTGAAGTACAGCCAGCCTGACCTGGAGGTGGGCACAGGCCCATGGGCTCCATTGCCTTCTTTGCCATGGTCCCAACCAAGAAAACCAACCAATACATTCATTCAGGGCCTGTCCTTGCTCAGAATCCCCAGAAAAGTCCAGCTCCCCCTCACCAGGAGCAGCCAGTCACTGGGCCCCAGTGTCTGAGCCATCTGCCACCGGATGAGGACCCTTCAGAAGGCCCAGCTGGGAGTGAGCAAACCTGGGTTTGGGAACTGGCTCTGTCTCTTCCTAGGGCCTGGGGGCAAGTCAGGGGCGGTATGTCTGTACACCCCTCCGTGGGGCAGGAGTGCAGACCCTGCAGGATCTCATGAGGCCCTTGCTGCTTCCCAGCCTACACTCAGTATGTGGAAGCTGTCATCCGTGAGACCAAGGACTGCGGCTCTCAGAACCTATACACTGGTCTCTGGGTGGTCAGTGAGAGAGCCAGTCTTCAGATCCAGCTGTCCCAGCACCTTACAAGGCCACTGGCTGCCTCTCAGGCTCACCAGCCCTAAGGCAGAAAGCTTTCCCCCTTTCTGCTGAATTCCATTGCCAAGGTGTACTTGAAACTTCAGCTGGGCGGAAGGCTGGGGAGGAATGGACCCTGGATGGACTCCACCGCACCCCCCCACCATACACACACAGAAATGGGCACCAGGGGGCACCAGTGAGCCATGGCGGTCCAGCCTGCTGAGTATAAGAAAGCAGTGCTTTGGGCCCCCTGGACAGCCTGAGCACTCCCTCAAAGCTAGAGAGGCAGGATGCGCCTGTGTAGAGCCTCAGCTCTAGGCCAATTCAGAGGATGAAGGCTCTGGGTCTAAAGGCAGGCACTTGCCGCCTGTGAAACCTGGAGGCAGCGTCCCTGAAGGAAGCTGCTCAACATCAGACTTCTGCCAGGGCTATGTGTGGTGCCTGTGTATACAGTTAGGAAAGAAGCCCTTTTGGGCTGACACTGTCCTGTGCCTAGGCAAGGCTGGGTGAATAAGGCACAGCTGGATTCCAGCCTGCTCACTCACCTGGCCAGGCCTCTTGTGCAGTGCACTACAGGCATAACTGTCCCAGCCAGGTGGCTCCCGAACTGCACACTTTCTCTGCATTGGTGCAGACCTCCCAGTGAGCCCTGAGCCTCCAGCTCTCTTCCTCACTAACTCATGTAGCATCCTGAGAGCATTTAACTTGCTTCCCCCTCGACCAGAAAGACAGGGCTGGGCAGCCTTTCAAAAACTTGTGGACCCTCTAGATGGACTCAGGCAAGTCCACTCATTGTGGAACCCACACCAAGGACTGCTAGGGCCTCCTGTTCAACCAGGGCCCACTGCAGAGCATGCCCACAGCAGGGCCCGGCCCAGACTCCATGGCATCCAGTCTTGCTGAAGTTTTCCTGGGACACATTCTGCTAACCTGGGCTCCCTCTCACCAGGTGTCAACCAGGGTCCCTGGCAGACAGAGTAAGGGAGAAGGCTCACTGGCTAGGCTGCTTCCAGAAGTTCCTGGCCTACCTGCTGCTGTCGGTGGCCTGCTTCCTCCACCCCGTCCTGGTCTGGCACGTGACCATCCCAGGTAAGAACATGGGGGTAGAGATATGCAGCCCCAGCATAGGTGGGCTCTGAGCAGGAGGGGCTGAACCCCTCAAAGTCTAGCTCCAGTGGTGGCTCCAGGGTGCTTACCTGCCCCACTGTCCTCTCTAACCTAGAGAGTGGGCATGAGGAATCACAGGAGTGCCAGACATCCTCCATGCCGACCAAATGATAGGAATGTCCTGAGAAGTGCATCCTTCCTTCACAGAGCCATCCAGAAGTGGAACCGCAAAGGGGACCTCGCCTTTCCTCCCACTGACCTTGTGCGGTCTGAGTTTCCCAAGGGTGTGACATGGCCACTTCCCTGCCCAAACCCTTCCAAATCTCCTCAGTGCCTACCCATTCAGGTCCAAACTCCTCAGCCTGGGTTGAAAGGCACTTCAGGGTGGGATCCCAGAAAATCTTCACAGCCTCATCTACTTCCACTTCACCAGGTGCACACCACTGGCCAGCCTGCTTTCTGATCGCAGAACCCAGAATTTCTTGCTCCCACCTCTTCAGTTTCATCCACGACTTTTTCTGCTAGTGTCCTTCTCTCTGCTCCCTATCTGTGAAAACTGTGCCCCCTCCTCATGAACCCATCTACAATACAGGGAAGTCAGCCCTCTAGGGAGACCATGTTGAAAAGCAGAATCCCCATCCTTCCTGCCATTTAGCATCCCCGTCCCAGCCTCCAGGTGGACCTCCAAATCTGATGTGGGGTGTGAGGACAAGCCAGGCAAGAGAGCCAGGGCCACAGGGGCCTGCGTATGGCCACACAGCACAGGGTCACAGGAGCCCTGCTGCACGACATGCTCGCAAGGGCTCTGGATTTTCTCCGTGACTCATCTAATGTCCTGATCTCTGGCTCTTTTCCAGGCTCCATGCTCATCGTCACTGGCCTGGCCTACTTCCTTCTGAGCAAGCGGAAGAAGAGGAAAGCTGTCTCCGAGGTGCTGGCCTCCCCAGAGCAGTACACTGACCCCTCCAGCAGCGCCGTGAGCACTACCGGCTCTGGGGACACAGAGCAAACCTACACCTTCCATGGGGCCCTCAAGGAGGGGCCCAGCTCCCTCTTCATCCACATGAAGAGTATCCTAAAGGGCACCAAGAAGCCCAGTGCTCTCCAGCCCCCCAACACGCTGATGGAGCTGAGCCTGGAGCCAGCCGACTCCCTGGCCAAAAAGAAGCAGGTGCATTTTGAAGACAACGTGGTCCGCATCGTCCCCTCCCTTGCCAAAGGTCTGGATGATGGGGACAGTGAGCCAGAAGAGGAGACCACCTCTGACACGACACCCATCATTCCCCCTCCCCAGGCCCCAGTCTTCCTGTCATCTCTTACAGCCACTGGTCTGTTCTGAGCGCCTGTTCTTGCTCCAGCCTGAAGGACACTCAGTGAGGGGTCTACCTAGCTCAATGGCCCTCCCTGGAGTTTCAGGGTCTTCTCAGGTCAGCTTTTCAAAGGGTAAACAGACACCCCCACGCTGGCTGGGCCCCTGAGGCCATCAGGAGGTGTGACTGGCCAGCATTTCTGCAGAGGCCTCGAGGGAGGCACAAACAAGGCTCATGCCACCTCAAGCCAGCACAAGCTCCTTCCTCCTGGCCACAGGTGGGGAAACCCTTATGCTTCCCCAAAAAGACCATCACTCCCACTGTGCACAAGGCTGCAGGTGCCATTGCCTCAGCCCAGAAAGGACAGAGGATGTCTGCCCAGCAAAAACCTCTGGCCTTTTCTTACTCCTGATCCAGGACCCAGCACTCAGTGAGGAACCTGTGATCCACCCATCTCTGAAGGCCCAGGGAAGTGTCAGCAACTTAAGCATCTCTAAGGCAGGAGAAGGTGGCCGTGGGTCTTGACCAACCGAGACTGCTCAGGGTCGGGAGGGGAGACTGCAGGACTCTGGTGGGAACAGTCAGGCCGTGGGCCGCATTCTCTGCATGCTCCAGGGCTGGGGCTGAGCTGCTCAGGGAAACAATGCCGCGCTGTGCTGACTGTGGGAAAGCCAGGCCAGATGAGCAAAGCTCATTCCAGAAACATGGCTAGGGGTTTCCAGCCTCCTTACCACATGGCCTTTCCAAGATTCCAAGTTGATGATGCAAACTGAAAGCAGTGAATGCCAGGGCCCAGAAGGCAGTGCCTGCTGTGTGCAGGACCACAGAGGCTGCCCGGGGGTGGCACAGCACAGAGAAGTGGCAGTGCCATGTTTAGGTGCCTGGTAGCAGATTAGGTGATAAATATAAATTTCTTCAAAATGGAAGGAAGTGAGGGGGGAGGAAAAGGAGGGAAAATGGGAGGACAGGAGGAAGGTGGACAGGCAGGCAAGTTCTCTGCCATGGGACCACGGAAGTGACAGTTAACCCAGAAGGAACAAAGACATCTGAATCAGATATTCCTTTGTAAATCTGTAAAGGATTGGCAATATAGGCTTTACTTCTAAAAATTGCTGTCGGGTCCATGAGGCTGTTGCCAGGAAGAGCAGACACACCATTCTTCGTGGCAACTGCAGTGAGGGAGCAGTCAGGAGGAAGAGTCCCGTGGCTTCCCAGTCCCTGTGGGGACTAACGCCAAGCTCTGTAGAATGAACCTTAGAGCACATGCTCTATGGTCTAATGAGAAACTTGTGTTTGTGCTTTCACACATTTCAATGTTCCCTACGGGTTATTTTACAAAGGTATGAAAATAATGGCCAACAAGAAGCTAGTATCAGTTTGGGGCCTAAATGCAGCAGGTGTTCCTGATAAGCAGATAAGCAGAACTCTTCCTGCAGTAGCCCAGGTCTTGCCAGTCAAATGACAAATGGGTAATCAAGACATTCCTGCAAGCCCTTGATGGTGACAGCTGCAGAGCTGCTTCTTCAGCTGCCATCAAAGCAGGACCTCAGGACCTGACTGTCCACAGTCAGGGAAGAGTGAACAATATGGGATATGGGTATAGGTAGGTGGTAGGCAAGGATGGTACCCCATGGTTGATGGGTCGGGTGTCTCAGGCAGGCCCCTGTGCATGGAAAGAGCCTAAATGCAGAGGTGCCAGGCGTCTTTCCCATCATCCATGGAAGGGGAATGCGATGGCCACAGACACCCTCATGGCACAGACATGGCCAGCCTCTGACGTTCTTGTGCATCGGAATAGCTCTGTCCTCAGAGCCCCAGTCAGCAGAGCTGGATGGCCAGGTCGCAAGAAGCAAACCACAAAATGTGATGTCAGAGCTGTCAGATCTCGTTTGATAAACACTTCAGTAAACCCAAGTGCAGAGTGTTGTTTTGGGTGTGTCTTAGAGATGTGTGTTGGGAGCACCCTTTTGGAGGTATCCTAGAGTGTGTGCTGGCAGTTCCAGTGACGATGCAATGGAATTCTGAGGCACCTGGTCTTCCTGGAGATTGCCATCAGCTAAGAGAGTGTCTGCTGGTGTGCAGCATTACAGGACAATTATGACCTTACCTAGGTTAGTAAAGTTCTCAAACACTCCTATGGCTACAAAACAAAAAACAAAAAGCTGGAGTGAGATCATTAAACAGGCCAGAACTTTCAATCATCAGTGGACCAAGCAAAAAAGTGACATCTTTCTCATAAGTAGATGAGCACCACGTGTCTCCATTGATTCTCCGCCTGTGACCTCTATGACCACATCCTTGTCCAGCAGGATCCCTGCAAAGCAGATGTTGTAATGATCTGCATCCTTGCGAGGAAGCAAAGACTAGAAGGGCTGGCCCTGTTGTGATCCCCTCCCTGTCTCAGCAGAGAGGGGAGCATTTTGTAGATGAAGAACAGAGTAACAGGTAGAAGAAACAGCACCAGGCTGAGCACCATTCGACCTCCACTAATACACGTCTAACCTTTCTCAAGCCCCTTCGCATCTCTGGCTCAGGTTCCCCTAGTACGTGGGAATCACAGCAGTAACTCAACAAGACAGGGGCCAGAGCTTTTCAGAACTACAAACAAGTCACTGTGACTGCACCACATCCCTATCCCCTATGGGAGACTCGCTGTGAGGGGGCACTGAGGAAGCACCACCCTGACTTGCACCTGTGGCAAGGACAGTTCAGGTCCAAGAGCTCCTGTCTCCACTCCAGTTTCCAGGGCTAGAGCCTGGGGAGGGTACAGCCCCCAATGCCTACCTCAGAGGAATGCCTTAGTGGACCCCACATTTGTTAGCAGCTGCACCCTGGGGGTCACATATGGATCCTCTGTCTCCCTCTCCCATCAGCCCTAAGGTGGTTTTTTGTTTTTAGTTTTCTTGAAATATCTTTATTGAGATATGATTCATATAACATAAAATTCACCAATTTAAAGTGTACAGCTAGGCCAGGCGCAGTGGCTCATGCCTGTAATCCAAGCACTTCAAGAGTCCAAGGCGGGTGGATCACTTGAACCCAGGAATTTGAGACCAGCCTGGGCAACATAGCAAAACCCCGTTCCTACCAAAAGTACAAACAATTACCCAGGCATGGTGGCACACACCTGTAGTTCCAGCTACTCAAGAGGCAAAGATGGAAGAATGGTTTGAGCCCAGGAGGTCAAGGCTGCAGTGAGCTGAGATCATTCCGCTGAGATCATTCCACTGCACTCCAGCCTGAGCAACTGAGTGAGACCCTGTCTCAAAATAGCCTTTAAAAATTTTTTAAATTTAAAAAAAGGTGTACAGCTAAACAGTTTCTAGTAGATTCTTTCTTTTTCTTTCTTTTTTTTTTTTTTTTTTTGTAGATGGGGTCTCACTCTGTCAACAGGCTGGAGTGCAGTGGTATGATCTCAGCTCATTGCATCCTCTGCCTCCAGGGTTCAAGCAATTCTCCTGCCTCAGCCTCCTGAGTAACTGGGACTACAGGCATGCACCACCATGCCTAGACAATTTTTTTATTTTTAGTAGAGATGGGGTTTCACTATCTTGGCCAAGATGGCCTTGATCTCTTGACTTCATGATTCACCCTCCTCAGCCTCCCAAAGTGCTGGGATTACAGGCATGACCCACCACACCAGGCCTCTAGTAGATTCTTAAACTATGTTCATCACAATGTAAATTCGCAACATTTTCATCATCCCCCAAAGCAATCACAACCTAGCACCCATTCGTACTCACTCCCTACCTCCCATCACCTGCTCTAAGCAACCATTCATCTACTTTCTGTCGTATAAATTGAACCGTATAATAGTGGGTTTTTTTGTGATTTTGTTCACTTAGCGTGACATTTCTGAGGTTCATCCATGTTGTAACATGTGTCTTTATTTTATATCGTTTCATGGCTGAATAACACTCCATTGTGTGGATATACTGCCTTCTGCTTTCCCATTCATCTGTTAATGGACACTGGGGTTGTTCCCACTTTGTCCCTATAAAGAATAACACTGCTATGAACATTCATGTACGTGTTTTTGCATGAACATCTGGTTTCATTTCTCTTGGGTATAAATCTGGGAGTGGAATTGCTGGGTCATATAGTAACTCTGTGTTTAACTTCTTGAGGAAATGCCAAACTGTTTTCTAGAGGGGGTGCACCATTTTACTTTCCCGCCAGCAGTGTATGAGGGTTCTGATTTCTCCACCTCCTTGCCAACACTTGTCATCATCTTTTTATTATAGTCATGCATGCACTGTGGCTTTGTATTTCCTTAATGACAAATAGTGTTGAGTATCTTTCATGCGATTATTGGCCTTTGAATATCATCTTTAAGAAAGTGTCTATTCAAATGCTTTGCCTTTTTTTTAATTGGGTTATTTGTCTTTTTATTTTTAGTTGTAAGAGTTTTTAATGTACTCTGAATACTATACCCTTTTCAGATATATGATTGGCAAATGTTGGCAAATCTGTCACCCAGACTGGAGTGCAGTGGCACAATCTCAGCTCACTGCAACCTCCACCCCCCAGGCTCAAGCGATTCTCCAGCCCCAGCCTCTCGATTAGCTGGGATTACAGGCGCATGCCACTACTGCCTGGTTATTTTTGTGTTTTTAGTAGAGACGAAATTTCGCCATGTTGGCCAGGCTGATCTTGAACTCCTGACTTCAAATGATCCACCCTCTTCAGCCTCCCAAAGTGCTGGGATTACAAGGTGTGAGCCACTGTGCCAGCCCTTTTTACTTTCTTGAGAGTGTCCTTTGAGGAAGAAACAATTGAATTTCAGTGAAATTCAATTTATCTTTTTTTCTTTGTTATTTATTCTTTTGTGGTCAAATCTGAGAAACCATTGCCTAACCAAAGGTTATGAAGATTTATTTCTATATTTTCTTCTAAGACTTTTATAGTTTTAGTTCTTACATTTAGATCTATGATTAATTTTGAGGTAATTGTTATACATGGTATGAGGTGGAATCTAACTTAATTATTTTACATGTGAATATACAATTGTTACAGCACCATTTGTTGACTTGAACTGTCTTGGCCTCTTTGTTAAACATTAATAGACTGTAAATAAAAGGGTTTATTTCTGAACTTGCTCTAGCCCATTGATCTATATGTCTATCCTGATGCCATTGCCACACCGTTTATTACTACAGCTTTTTGGTAAGTTTTGAAACCAGGAAGTCTGAGCCCCCTCCAAGTTTGTTCTTATTTTTCAAAATAGTTTTGGCTATTCAGGGTCCCTGGCACTTCTATATGAATTTTAGGATCAGCTTGCCAACTTTCGCAAAGAAGAGAGCTGGGATTTTAATAGGGATTTCTTTGACTCTGTAGATAAATTTGGGGAGTATTCCATCCCATCTGAACAATATTAAATATTCTGATCCAGGAATGTGGGGTGTCTTTCCATGTATTTAGATCTTTAATTTTCTCAACAATGTTTTGTAGTTTCCAATTGCAAGTCTCACACTTCTTTTCTTAAAATTACTCATAAGTGTTTTCTTCTTTTCCATGCTTTTGTGATTGGGACTGTTTTCTTAATTTCATTTTCAGATGCCAGAATGTAGAAATATGATTGGTTTTGTGTATGGATTTTGCATTTTGCAAACTTGCTGAACAAATTTAGTAGTTACAGTCTTTTAGTCTTGTATTTTGTTTTTGAGACAGGGTCTTTCTCTGTTGCCCAGGCTGAGTGCAGTGGCACAATCATGGCTCACTACAGCCCAGACTTCCCAGGCTCAAACAATCCTCCTACCTCAGCCTCAGAAGTAGCTGGGACTACAGGCGCACACCACTATGCCTAATATTTTACTTTTGATAGAAACAGGTTCTCACTATGTTACCTAGGTTGGTCTCAAACTCCTGAACTCAAGCAATCCTCCTGCCTCAGCCTGCCAAAGTGCCAGGATTATAGGAGTGAGCCACCATGCAGAATTATACAATCTTTTTTTTAATGGATACATTGTTATTATCTACATACAATATCACATCATCTGCATATATAGAAAGTTTTACTTCTTCCAATTTGGAAGCCTTTTCTTTCTTTTTCTTGCCTAATTTCTCTAGCTAGAACATCTAGTACAATGTTGAATAGAAGCAACAAGAGCCAACATCCTTGTCTTTCTCCTGATGACTGGGGAAAGCATTTCGTCTTTCACCACTGAGTATCATGGTAGTGGTGGATTTTTCACAGATGCCCTGTATCAGATTGAGAACATTTCCTTCTACTTCCAGTTTGTTGGTGTTTTTATCATGAAATGGTACTGGACTTGTCAAATGGTCTTTCTGCACCTATTGAATTGATTATGTGGTTTTTTTCCTTTATTGATAAGGTTCATTACATTAATTAACTTTCAGATATTTAATCAACCTTGTATTCATGTAATGCATCCCACTTGTTCATGGTATGTAATTCTTTTACATGGTGCTGGGTTATATTTTATATATTGATATATTTTGTTGAGGATTTTTGTGTTTCTCGATATAAGGAATACTGGTCTGTTTCTGTTCTTGTGATGTCTTTGTCTTATTCTGGAATCAGGGTAACACTGCTCTCATAAAATCAAGTGTCCCCTTCTATTTTTTGAGAGTTTGTGAGAGACTGATATCCATTTTTTGTTGTATTTTGGTAGAATTCACCAGTGAGGCCATTTGGGCCTTGGCCTAATTCAAACTTTTTACTTGATATAGAGCTTCAGATTTTTTGAAAATTTCACCTTTGAATCGGTTTCTACAGTTTGTGTCTTCCTAGAGTTTTGTCCATTTTATCTAAGTTATCTAATTTGTTGGCATAGTATTCCTTTATAATTGCTCTTATTTCCATAAAATCAATAATTATGCCCCCTCTTTTTGTTCCCCATTTTAGTAATTTAAGCCTTCTCTTTTTTTCTTGGTCAATCTAGCTAAAAGTTTGTCCATTTTGTCAATCTTCTCAAAGAAACCACTTGTTTTCATTGATTTCTGTTTTGTTGTTATATTCTCTATTTCATTATTTCTTTTCTAATATTTATTTTTTCCTTTCTTCTACTTACTTTGCAGTTACTTAACTCTTATTTTTCTAGTTTCTTAACGTGGAAAGTAGGGTTATTGGTATGAGATATGTTTGGGTTTTGTTTTGTTTTGTTTTTTGTTTTTATTTAGTTTGTTTTTTGAGATGGAGTTTCGCTCTTGTTGCCCTGACTGAAGTGCAATGGCGTGACCTCAGCTCATTGCAACCTCTGTCTCCCAGGTTCAAGCAATTCTCCTGCCTCAGCCTCCTGAATAGCTGGGATTACAGGTGTGGACCACCATGCCCAGCTAATTTTTGTATTATTAGTAGAGACGGGTTTCACCATGTTGGCCAGGCTGGTCTCAAACTCCTGACCACAGGTGATCCACCTGCTTTGGCCTCCCAAAGTGCTAGAATTACAGGCGTGAGCCACCACACCTGGCCATGCGTTTGTTAATATAGACATTTACAGCTATAAATTTCTCTCTGAGCACTGCTGTAACTGCATTTCATATGTTTTAGTATATACTGTGTTTTTGTTTTCATTCATCTCAAAGTATTTTCTATTTTACCTTGTGATTTCTTCTTTTGATATGTTGGTTATTTAGGAGTGTGCTATTTATTAGTTTATACCTATTCTAACTCAATTCCATTGTGGTTGGCAAACACACTTGGTATGATTTCAATTCTTTTAAATGTATTGGATTTGTAGTATGGCCTACCATACTGTCTACCTTGAAGGGTGTTGTACATGCTCTTAAGTAGAATGTGTGTTCTCCTGTTGTTGGATGGTGTGCTTTGTAGAGGTCTGTTAAGTCTAAGTGGTTTGTAGTGTTGTTCAAGTCTTCTATATCCTTGCTGATCATCTGATTCATTCCACTCATTATTCAAAGTGGGGTATTGAAGTCTTTATTATTATTAATGTGCCTGTTTCTCCCTTCAGTTCTGTTAGGTTTTGCTTAATGTGTTCAAG
The DNA here is from genome assembly GCF_002776525.5 of Piliocolobus tephrosceles. Classification (NCBI taxonomy): domain Eukaryota; kingdom Metazoa; phylum Chordata; class Mammalia; order Primates; family Cercopithecidae; genus Piliocolobus; species Piliocolobus tephrosceles. Next base: position 87,666,098 of record NC_045442.1, on the reverse strand, counting down.
GCTCTAATGTTAGATGCAAGCAAGCTAGTAATTTTATATCTTCTTATGCATTGACTTTTTATTGTTATGGAATGTCTCTCTTTATCTTTGGTAACTTTTTTGTTTTAAAGTCAATTTTGTCTGATATTGCTGTAGCTACTCCAGTTCTCTTATGATTGCTATTTGTCCAGGAAATAGTTTTCATCTTTTACTTTCAACCTGTTAGTGTCTTTGAAACTAAAGTGTGTATCAGGTTTTCATCTTTTACTTTTGACCGTTTGTGTCTTTGAAACCTAAGTGTGTATCCTGTAGACAACATATAGTTAAATCTTGTTTTTTTATTCAATACAGTAACCACCACCTTTTGATTTGATCATTGAATTCATTTACATTTTATGTTATTGATATGATAGGATTTATACATCCCATTTTGCTTTTTTATATTGGTACACAAAATATTATATATTTATGGGATACATGAGAGTATTTGTTACATGCATAGAATGTATAATGATCAAGTCAGGGTACCTGGGCTACCCATCACCTTAGGTATTTATCATTTCTATATGTTGGGAACATTTCAATTCCTCTCTGCTAGCAGCATTGAAATATACAATACATTGCTGCTAATTATAGTCACCCTACTCTGCTGTCAAACATTAGAACTTATATATATATAAGTTGCCCCACATTCTGCTCTGATTGCTTCTGAGTAGGTACAGCCTAGTATTTGCCCAGCCTTCCCAATTCCCAGAATTGACTGTGATGCCAAGAGGGCTCTTGGGATCTTGGCTGTCTCTTTTCCCAGTTATTTGTTAAATTTCTGGTTGTCCTGCCCTTTTGTTTTTTGCTACCAGTTTCATGGAGTTATGAGCACTCTTTTAATGGCTCTCCCGAAGATATTCATTGTTTTCAATAACAGTATGATGCACAGAATTATCCACATCCTGTTCTGAACAAAATCTTTCCTCTCAGGCAGAGCTATAAGCTCTTCATTCTTACTGTCTGCTTTCTGCCCGGGTAGAATGTCTGCAGCACTGCACAGGAGCTGGGAGTGGGAACAGCTACCTGCTTCCCTGGAGTGACACCTCTACTCTACAGGTAGGTACTAGAGGAAGTGACACTTCTGCTCTATAAGTAGGTAATAGGGAAGTGGCCCCTGGTATTCTCAGCTTGACCCTTTCATTATGGAATCTCTGCCCTAGGAGTGAGTTGGGGTGGAGTAATCGAGGCTCCAGTATTCTCAACCTGTTGCTCTTGCAATAGAGCTTCTGCTAAATGACTTGGTGCTCAGAAGAGAAAGTAAACCTTAGTCATTTTGGCCGTGCCTCCCTAGAATAAAGCTTCTGCAACACAGGGCCAAGTGGGATGAGAAACACCAGCCTCTTTCCCCTCCCAGAGTGAAATTATAGCCTAGACTGAGAGCTATAAGGAGAGGAAGCCCCTGTGTTCTTGACCACACCTGCCCAGAGTAGAGCCCTTAGAGCAGAGTTTCCATAAGGCAAAGCTGAGAGAGGGTAGGGGAGAGGGTTATGGTTCAAATGCTATGGACTCTCCCTCACTGTTTTTACCAAAATTTAGTAGATTTTCTTAAATGAATGTTTTTCCATTTGCTGTGTGCCCTTAGGACATATTCCAGAGATTTAAATGAATTCATATTTATCATTTTCTCCAGTAAAATAATTGTTTTGCTAGAAAATGGGGCATCTGAGCTACTGAGTCCTAAAGTACCACTCCTAATTTTTACTTTTTTACCATGACCATGAGGAAATGGAATGCACTGATGAGAACTTTGACCATCAAGTACACAAGACCTAGGCTTGAGCCCTATGTCCACCCTTCACCAGCTGTGTGGCCAGCTGGTGGAAATCCTCTGAGCCTTTGTTTCTCCATTTATAAAGAGGCAATAATAATAGTACTGACCTCCACAAATGGCTGAGAATTAAACATGATGACATAAGTGAAGTATTGGCAGGATCCTCCCAGCCCCGGAATGCTTCTTTCCTGAGACATTGGTGCCTACAGCTGCTCTGGGACCATTTGCTCCCTTCTTGCTGGGATGCAGCTCTCTCTGCAGGCTGGAAGTCATGCTCATCAAGCCCTATTTGCTGCTGTCAGCTCAGCCTAAAGCTCATACCTTGCTGATGGCATGTTTGCCTGAGAAACAAACTTCATTTCCTTTTCCTGGAATTCAACCCCATCTCACTCCTCGCCAGTTTCTCAAAGAGAACTTACTCTTTGGTATGTCCAAATGGGAAAATTTCTTGCTCCATTCCGTGTGTGCCCAAGATTTCAAGCTTTCTCTGCAAGCTGGTCAGCCATCCAGCTGTCATCTGTCCCTCAAAGCCCCGGGCTCAGCTGCTAGCCTGCTGGTGAACAGTCAGCTGTTTGACTACCTGGAAAGGGGGGCAAAAGGGTAGTATTCTCGGGAGATTAAGAGGAACTGTCTCTGTTGGCCAAAATGGGGATTTCCCATGGGACTTGCTCGACTGGCTGAATGTCTTGTCATTGTCCAGAGAAGACAGAATAACTGAGTCACGATCTTTGCACAGAAGAGAAGAGGTATTTCGAGAAGCCAAGTTGCAGTTAAGTGGAATGTTATTCCCTGAGTTTCCCATTACTACAAGGGTGAGACAGCTGCAAAAAAAGAATAGCAGCATCCAGGAAGTCAAGAGTCCAGGAGTATGGTCCCACTTGACTCTACTGGGATTTGGAGCCTTGGGTCATTCCTCACATGCAACCCAAGGGATAAGGCCATCCCAAAAGGTCCTGCCAGCTCCAAGCCTCAGGGATGTCCAGCTGTGTACATTACCAGGGAGCATTTGCGCAAACTTAAGAGTAAGCCCAAGGAAAATCCAGCACTAAGTCTAAACAAATGCCGTGCAATTCTTTTTACAGTATGAGCTTCTGGAAAGCTTGCATAGTCTCAGGACAGGGATCTGGAGGAAGTGGGGAGCATCAGAACCAGAGAAGGTTGTACTGGGAATAACTGGGGCAGGAGCAAGAGCCCATCCAAGGAGATGTTTATCACCTCACTGATATGCAAGCCTCTGTGAGTTTCAAATCAAATTTCCCTTTAAAGAGCAGATAAAGACTAAAGCAAGTGGGCCATGCCTTTGATTATTCATTTGTCCCTAAATAGGTGCTTCTACCTGAGGCTGCACATGCTCCACCAGGGGTGAGGGTGCCACCAGCCCACTAGAGCTTCAGTTTCCAACTTCCAGGAAACTGGGTGAGGTATTTCAGGCCCTGAGTCTTGAGTTCCTCTTTCCACATTGAAACATGTTCCTTTCTTTTAAACCAGCAGCACCAGCATAAACTTAGGAACAGGTTGCTAAGGGCAAAAGTCAGTTTAACTCAGCAAACATTTATTAAGCACCCACTGTGTGGACGAGGCATCACACAAGGTGCTAGGCTGAAGGGGTGAGTCTGGCATGCTGTGTGCTCTCTAGACAAGCCAAATGTGTGACTGACATGAGGCAGATATGGCACTACAGTAAAATCACAAACAGTGTGCTATGTGAGAGGAAGTCAGGCAGAGGGAAGTCTGGGAAGGTAGATTTGAGTTGAGTTTCAGAAGCAGAGCTAGAATCTTATCATGCACATCGTTGTCTATCTCGGGACAAAGGAAGCATGGCCAAGTCCATCAGAGTCTGAAGCAGGTGGATTTATTTTCCATACATAACAAAGAAGGTGTTTGTGCAGTACAAAGAATATAAGACAAGCAGGTGTATCAACAATGATGATAACCAGAGAGCACTGAGACCTCAGTGGATTCAGCGCTTTGCTTGCTCCATCTCCTCCAATCCCCAGAGCCTGTGAGGCCAGGTCTCTTAGGCTCCATTCCATAGATGCGAAACCATAGTGCATGGTAATTTGCACACAGCTAAAAACAGTTAGAGCCTGTATTCATTCCAGGCTCAGAGCAGAGATTCTTAATGCCGTCAGGAAACCAAAGTCTGAGGCTGGCCACAGACCTCACCTGCCCTATGGCCTGGGCCTCTCTCCTCTCATCATCTGAACAAAGGGGGTTTTGACCAGGTGACCCCAAATGTTCTGTTTCACTCAGTTCGGGCTGCCATAACAAATACCATACACTAGGTAGCTCAAACAATAAACATTTCTTCCTCACAGTTCTGGAGGGGAGGCTAGAAGTCCAACATCAGGGTGACAGCGTGGTCAGGTTCTAGGGAGTGCTGGCTTCCTGGGTCATGGACAGCTGCCTGTTTGCTATAGTCTCACTTGGGGGAAAGAAGACATCTCTTGTGTCTCTGCTTACAGAAGCACTAATCCCATGCAGGAGAGTTCCATGCAAATGATCCAATCACCCTGCAAAGGCCCTACCTCCTAACACCAACACACGGGGGATTAGAGCTTCTACATATGAATTCAGGGGAACACAATTCAGTCCATAGCAGGTTCCCTCCAGCTAAGTCACCTGGGATGCTAAGTGTTCAGGGTGGGGTGTGGCAGTGCAGAGGAAGAGGAGGAAAAAGTGGCTGATTGATGCAGGGGATAAAGGAAGCACAAGAAAGGGGAGCACTAGCTCAGGTGGAGAAGGCAAACAGAGCCACTCCCCACTCTGGTTGTGACTGCTGCTGACTTCATTCTTGCTTTTGTGCAACCTTTACTCAGAGGCCATTTCCAATATGAGCACTAAGCAACCTGCACCCAGACATACAGTGCCAGGAGGAGTGGGCTCTACCTGCCCTTGGCATGGCCCACACTGTGCTGCTCACACTGCTGGAGGCCTAGTGCCCTTTGGGTTTTCCCTGAGTGGCTGATAGTTCCTGAGTGGAGCTGGGCCCCAGCAGAGCCTGGGAGCTGTGCCAAGCTCTCCCACCAGGCCCCACTCCTGCCACCTCCAAGACCAGAACAAGAATCCTAGCCTCAGTGGGGTCTCCCCAACACCATGCAAGTAAGAAGTGGCCAAGAAAATGTCACCGTAATATTCAGGAACACAGCATGGACATCCAGGCTGCTCCTCAGTTTTCTTCTAAGGGCCCAGGTCTCCTGTTATTCTTGCTTGCTGTGCTCCAATGCCTGGAACTTACAAAGAAGGCTGGCAAACAGAGTCCGCCAGCACTCAGCCTCCAAAAGCCTCTTGTGCCCTGAGCCCACTGCTCACTGCCACCTCCCCAAACCTTCAGCAGCCCGTGGGGGCTTTTCTGGCCTCAGGCCCAGCTGCTGCTCTCCCCTTCACCAGAGCATTTTCAGTTCCCATTTCTCTAGCCTGAGTGGCCCCCTGTGCTCCTGGCCATAGTCCCTCTATCTCTGCCCATCTCTGGGTCCTCTCCCAGCTGCCTCAAACCTCACTCCTCATGCACGGTGGTCTCCAGAGGAGCTGCTCTCCCAGACTTTCATCTCTCCAGCCTGTTCCCTCTCTCCCTCTTGAAACCTAGCTCACACATTGCAGGCCGTGATCTTGCCCCTGGAATAGACCCCCTCAGCTGTTGGGACTCTGCAGAGTTGTGGCAGGCATTGTAGGGCTTCTTCCAGGGGACACTATTGACCCCCTGCTTTCTGATGGAGCTTGAATTGTCCTGGCTCATGTACCTTCCTCTTCTTGGCCAGCCATGTCCTGCACTGGGTCAGTCACAGTGGTCTACGCTCCCCAAGGTGCCTGCACCCTAGCCCTGGCCAATGGGAAGAAAGGGAAGGTGACTGGGAAGCTTCTGGGAAAGGTTTCCTTCCCTCAGTACTAAAAGGATCCCCAGGTGGGGCACCGTGGCTCACACCCATAAACCCAGCACTTTGGGAGGTCAAGTCAGGAGGATTGCTTGAGCCCAGGAGTTTCAAACCAGCCTGGACAACAAAGTGAGACCCCATTTCTACAAAAAATTAGCCAGGTGTGGTGGTGTGTACCTGTGATCCCAGCTACTTAGGAGGCTGAGGTGGGAGGATCACCTGATCCTGGGAGGTCAAGGCTGCAGTGAGTTGTGATCATGCCACTCACTCCAGCCTGGGCAACAGAGCGAGACCATGTCTCAAAAAAGAATAAAATAAAAGGAGCCTCATTGGAACACACTCTTCCTCTTCTTCCCCTGAATGTGGGCGTGTCTGAGGGAAAGCACAGAAATCATTTGCAAATATCAAGGAGAATTAAACCAATATGCTGAAGATGGCAATGAGCAAAGATGGAAAGAACTTGGGTCCTTCGAGATGACTTTGAGACATTGCATAAACTAAGTCTGGAGCTACCCATTGCTGGGGATTTTTATTATGTGAGGGCATAAAATCCCCATTGTTTGGGTTTTTTATTCCTCACAACTAAAAGTATCCCAGTCCATGGTGTCACTTATCCATCCCCTTCACCATGTTTGGCAGGGAGAAAAGATCCCTGCCAGAGGGAGATATCATACAAACTCTTCTTCACCTGTGGCCCAAATGGGGCCCTCTGCTTATTTTTGTAAATAAGGTTTTATTGGAACACAGCCACACTCATTCACTTACATATTTCCTATGGTTGCTTTTGCTTGAGCAGTTGCAAGAGAAATAGTGCGACCTGCAAATAAGAAAATATTTATTATCTGGACCTTTACCGAAGATGTTTGCCAATCCCTAAGTTTGATTCATTAGACCAATGGAGTAGCAAAAATTTCTCAAAAAGTGCCACAGGTTGCACAGGTAGATGAAATCCCAGGAAAAAGAGGCACCATTACATGCTAAGGAGCCTCGGAATGCCCTGGCATCAGGCCATGCTCTGCCACAGAGTCTATCCTGATAAAACATGAGTATGAGCTGTGGGTCAAACTCTCCACACTTACTGGTTGTGATGGTTAATTCTAGGTGTCCACTTGGTTAGCCTATTGTGTGTTTGATCAAACATCAGTCTCGATGTCACTGTGAAAGTACTTTTTTCAGATGACACATACATATAAATCAGCAGACTTTGAGTAATGAAGACTTCCCTTCGTAATGTGGGTGGGCTTCATCCAATCAACTAAAGGCTTTAAGAGCCAAGATTGAAGTGCCTGAAAAAGAGGCGATTGTGCCTCAAGACTGCAACATGGAAACCCTGAGTCAGGTTCCCCCTTGCTGGCCTGCAGATTTCAGACTCAACACTGCAACATCAACTAACCTAAATCTCCAGCCTGCTGGAATCAGCCCGGCAGATTCTGAACTTGGCAGCCCCACAATTATACGAGCCAAATATTCCTTATAATCTAGCTAGCTAGCTATATAGTGAGCAACCTAGCTAGCTACACCCATCTCTTTCTTGAACTCAATGGGAGATAAATATAAACACATATACTGTTTCTCTGGAATAACCCTGATTAATTCACTAATCATTCTAATTCTGTCTCAGCTGTAAGGTTGACAGCTTATTCATTGTTTTGAGAGCATTAGTTTTCAAGGTGAAAAGCCAGAGATGATCTCCAAATGAGACAAAACTTAAGACAATTTGCAATTACATGGCTCTATCCTTTCTTAAACACTAGTCCTTAGTTCACAGTTAGGAAGACTGGGAAGGCAGCTTGGGCATGGGCAGCCCCCATCAAATGGGAGGCTTAACAGAGGTGGCTTTGATGGCAGGCTGGGAGGTGAGGTCAACTCAACTGAACACAGGGTTAACAGGTCAAGTCTGCTAGCTGTGGGCCAGCTTGGCCCTTCCCCCTTGGGGAATGTTTTACATTCCTTGGAAGTTGCATACTTGAAAGAGATAGAGAGGACAGAGCTTCCCTCCAGGACATGGGAGCAGCCACACTGTCTGGCTGGTGGATTTTCCCAGAATGCCCTGAGGATGGTGTGTTTTAAAACGTGCATTCCCGGAGCTGGACAGATCGCCCTTGTTTGTGCATCTGTGCTGTGCCCTCTCAAGGTTCCTTTCCTTTTCCATCTGGGAGGTCTCCACTTCCTTTGGCTGTTTCACATCCTGGCTTGAAGGAAGGTCCTGATCACTTACTAGTTCACAGCCTTGCATCTCCGTCATATCTCACTATTCATAGGAATTCTGGAGCCCAAGCTGCAACATCGGGCTCTTTGTGGAGGAAAATTCATTTTTAAGACATTCTCCTTTGAGAAGCGCTGTCCTGTAAACCCTCCTACACTGAACTGTTTTGTGCCTACTTTCCTTTCACAATGCTGCTGTTTGTTAAATGATCAAAATATTGAACAACATAAAGTCGCTTTCTGATGTTGTTAAAATTAGAGTTATATTGAAAATGCAGTTTGTTCAGGAGTCTTGCATCACCGTAATTATTTTTGTCTTTTTTTAAGATGTTATCAACTCACAGCAGTTACAACGTCCATTAATAACAATCAGCTTACCAGCAGCCCCACACTGTCTGGGCCCCACAGGAGAACAGCCCAAGGCAATGTTGGAGGGTGGTGAAGTGTGGATGGGTGGCGAGGTGACACAGTCCTGGGGAGGCAGGGGCAGCCTAGGAAGGTGGAGAGATGTCCTTCTCCAGCCTTCCAGCTTGTTCTGTTGGATAAATCTATATCTATATCTAGATAGATAGATAGATAGATAGATAGATAGATAGATAGATAGATAGATAGATATTTCCAGTAGCCGGATAGATAGATAGATAGATAGATAGATAGATAGATAGATAGATAGATAGATAGATAGATAAATAGATAGATAGATAGATATTTCCAGTAGCCGGAAGATAGGGAGGTGAGGATAAAGGGAAAAAGCTTTGGCTCATCAAAAATCCAGGCCTAGTTATGTTCTCTGCATGTGGGCTTTCAGACCATCCTTGTCCTCATAGATGTATTTGGAGTAGACATATGTCAGATAGCTCACCCTTTTCTCAGAGACCAAGTAGAGAAAGTGATTGAGCTAAGCACTTATTATTTCCCCAAAAGGAAGTTTCAGCAGCAATTTTTAAGGATATTATCTTTTAAAACAAGCTCCCTCTCTCCTAAGAAACCCTGTGCTCACACACTTATTAGTTCTGCAGGGTAGGATGCAAAGGGTTTTCTAAAGCATAATCATAATGGAAAAATAATACATAAAATCTTGCATTTGTGTGTGTATGTGTTTAACAAGGACGCACTTATGCAGCATATATCATTAAACTTTATGTGCACTTGGAGAATAAATTATCATTTCTAGTCTGCCTCTGGTATGGGTTGAAGAGTAAAATATATTTACCTAAAGTTATTATTTATATGCTAACAAATGGAGTTAATCAAAACTATTTCATGTAGAAAGAAAAGATAAGTGGTATGCAGACTTTTTGAGAATTCACCTGAAAATTGATGGTAAATACAAAGTCTTCTGTATATTAAGATCATGCAATGGGATGACCTCATTGCTCAAGGATTTCACCAAAGCAAACAGAGCAAGAAACGTTCTGTACATGGTCTCTTCCTGCCAAGCACACACAAACATCAACTGTTTTCTAAAGAATACACATTTGGAATCACACAGACTTTTTGAAAAATTGATTGAAAAGGTCATTTGTGGTGGGGCATCGTGGTTCATGCCTGAATTCCCAGCACTTTGGGAGGCCGAGGCAGGAGGATCATTTGAGTCCAGGAGTTAGAGACCAGCTGGGCAACATAGAGAGACCTCATCTCTATAAAAAAAAAAAACTTAAAAATTAGCTGGGTGTAGTGACACATGGCTATAGTCCCAGCTACTCAAGAGGCTAAGATGGGAGGATCGCTGGAGCATAGGAGGTTGAGGTTGCAGTGAGCTGTGATTGTCACTGCACTCCAGCCTAGGGGACAGAGCAAGCAAGACCTGCCAAAAAAGAAGAGAGAGAGAGAGAGAGAAAGGAAGGAAAGGAAAGGAAAGGAAAGGAAGGAAAGGAAAGGAAAGGAAAGGAAAGGAAAGGAAAGGAAAGGAAAGGAAAGGAAAGGAAAGGAAAGGAAAATAGAAAGAAGGAAGGAAGGAAGGAGAGAGAGAAAGAGAAAGAGCGGTAGAGAGAAAAAGAAAGAAAGAAAGAGAGAAGGAAAGAAAGAAGAAGGAAAGAAAGAGGAAGGAAGGAAAGAAGGAAGGAAGGAGGTAGGGAAGGAAGGAAGGAAGGAAGGAAGGAAGGAAGGAAGGAAGGAAGGA
>NC_045442.1:87602142-87656094 GCF_002776525.5 Piliocolobus tephrosceles | reverse complement strand
GGAAGGAAGGAAGGAAGGAAGGAAGGAAGGAAGGAAGGAAGGAAGGAAGGAAGGAAGGAAAGAAAGGTAGAAGTCATTTGTTTTTAATGCAAGTTGGATACAATGAAGGGGAAAAAAAATCACATAAAGTCATCCATAAAAGACCTTAAGGAATCAATCAGATCGATTAGAAATTAATTCAAAATCCCATTTACTGTCTTAAGAGAATGGCTTGAAAATGGTTCTCATTATTAATATCATTTACATCAAGATATATAAACCTATTTTTCAGGCCTCAAAAACCTAAGTTACATCTCAACAACACGTGATTGTACCCAGCCTTTTCACCCTGGGAGCACCAAAGGGAAGAAGGTAATTTTTCGGTCTTTTGGAAGCTGAGCCCTGGTGCCAAGATGCCTCAAGCCAAAACCACACAGAGCAGCCTGCCTGACAGACGGGCCCGGTAGGCTTTATCAGGCTTTTAGGTTCTTATGAGCTTCCCTACTTGCAAATCAAACCTAAATTTGTCCTTTGTGGCTCTTTCATAAAAACATTGGCTTGTGAGTGTTTCCATTTGTCTTTTTATGGATCTTACAAGCCAGTCTGAACTGTTTGCAGAATAACAGCATTTCCTAAGTCTTTCTGAGGTAGGAAGGCCAAAAAGAATGCAATTGCCCACGATGAACAGGACGCCCTGCTCACTTAATGGACTCCCAAAGGCCTCCTTTACTGGGTGGCGCCCTGGAGCAAGAAGTCTTGCAGGAACTTCTGTGTGGCCTTGGCTCCCCTGAGACCCAGTATGTTCCCTTACAGGTAGATGTTGTTTTTCCCTCACTCCTGGGTGGTACAGACACCACCACATGGGGCCACCAGACACAAACCTGGACTCTACCGCTATCTGTACCTGTCATTTTGAGGGGCATCTTGGCCTCCCTGAGTCTGTTTTCTTACCTGAATCTGGCAAAAAGAAAAAAAAATCAATCATATATCAAATATTGATTAAACACTGTGACAATTCAGACAGAATCAGTGTTTAAGGAAGCATAGTGTCCCTTCCTCTAGGAGCTTATGATAAAGAGCTGGAACATACAGCATGCCAGAGTGGTACGCGTGGGTCAGGGAGGGGCATTTTACAGAGGGCCCAGGGAAGGCCTTAAAAAGGACGTGATTTGTGATTAAAGACCTGAAGGAGGGGAAGGAGGGGAAGGAGGGAGCATGCGGACTACTGGGGAAAGAGTCCTCCATGGGAAGGCATGACCCGGACAGGAACAGGCTGGGTGTCTGGGAGAAACAGTGTGATCAGAGCAGGAAGAAGGAGAGGCAGTAGGAGGAGATGAGGTCAGAGAGACAATTAGGGGACAAGATCATCTAAGAAAGGGGTTGGCACACTATATATAGCCCTGCCATCCATTTTTCAGAATAGTTTTATGAGAACCACAACCACGTCCTGTGGTTTGCATATTGTCTATGGCTACTTTCAAACTACCCCAATAGTGGTGAGTAGTTGTGACATGGACCATTTAGCCCACAAAGCCTAAAATATTTACTATCCAGCACTGTACAGAAAAGGTTTACCAACCTCTGCCTTGAAGAAATAGGCGCTAATTTTTCTCCATGGTAGGGAGTCTGGAGTAGGCAGTGCAGGGATGGTGCAGAAGATCCATGATGTTAAGAAGGATCCAGACACCTTTGATCTTTATGCTCTGCCAGCCTCAGCATGTGGACCTGTTGCATTATGATCTCAATGTGGCTGCCAATGCTCCAGATATTACACATCATGTACTCATTTGAGACAGGCAGGCAGGAGAGACATCTCTTCTTTCTACCAGGAAAGCAAAAGTTACCTTCACCATCCCTCAGATCTCTCCTCCACCAGCACACTTTCCCCTGTCTCTGTGTCCAGAAGTAGGTCTCATGGTCACCTCTAGCTTCACTGAAAAAAACTATGAAAAGGATTGTCAAGACTTAGACAGTTTTTTTTTTTTAACTGTAACCCACACTAAGAATGCAAACAAAAATTCCACAAAACACAACTTATATTTACTGTTTGTGCTGTACACTGATACTTTTCCTTGCATTTGTTTAAGTACTAGTCACATCATCAACTAAGTTAATTTCATGACCCACTGTTGGGTTGTAAGTAGAGTATGAAAAATACAAGTAGGCATGAGCCATAACTAGGGGCTGGCACGTTGCTGCTACAGACAAGTTGGTTTTTCTCTCTCCTTTCCTTCCCTCTTTCCCTCCCTCCCTCCCTCCTTCTCTCTTTCCTCTCTTCCCCATTCCCTCCCTCCTTCCTTCCTCCCTCCCTCCTCCCTCTTTCCCTCCCTCCCTCCCTCCCTCCCTCCCTTCCTTCCTGTCCTTTTCCTTCTTTCCTGTCTCTCTTTCTTTTTTGCAAAGAAGGAAGTGGATATTGGCTGGCAACCGACAGGATCGGCAGCCTCCACCATAAGTGAGCTGGAGAACACACCCAGTTCTATTGAACCCTGAAAGAAAAGGTGAACCCTTCTTCTGAGGGAACTGAGGATGCTGACAATGGACACTTGTGTCTGATGTAAAATTCTAGCACTCACAGCCATAAAAGAAAAAAACAATGTATCCTTTGCTGCAGCATGGATGCAGCTGGACACCATTATCCTAAGCCAACTAATGCAGAAATAGAAAATCAAACACCACATGTTCTCACTTACAAGCAAGAGCTAAATATCGGGTTCACGGAGACATAAAGATAAAAACAATAGACACTGGGGACTCCAAAAGTGGAAGGGAGACAGCGGGGCAAGGGGTGAAAAACTTCCTACTGGGTACTACGCTCCCTATCTGGGTGACAGGATCAATAGAAGCCCAAACCTCAGTACCACACAATATACAATTGTAACAAACCTGCACATGTATCTCCTAAATCTAAAATAAAAAAGGAAATTTAAAGAAATGCAAGGAGTAATACCAACTGCCCAGGAGTGCTGAGGGAATTGCATGGGATCCCCAACGTAAAGCACTGGCATAGTGTCTGAGCCGCAATAGGTGCACAGGACACATGGGCTTGCTGTCCCAAACCCAGTCCTCACTCAGAGCCAGTCATGGCCCTGTGAACAGCATTAACTAGGTCAGAGAGATGATTCACACTCGAGCTCCGGAGAGCCCAGGGAAACTGTTATATCACCCTGTGCTATGTTTACTTCTCCTATCAGGAGTGATTAAATTCTTAGGATCTCATGCTCAGAGGTTGACAGCTATATTGAATTTTACCCACCGTTTTAAAAAACCTTTGGAAGCACCCAATTATTTGTCTCAGCTTTGATGAGGGCTGTGGAACAGCAAATGTGTCATGACAAGTCATCAACCACAGGGACCCTCAGAGCTGTCAAAGGATGGGCCATTCTCCAAAAATTCAAGCAAACGCAGAAATGGGAGGGCCCCTGAACCGGGTATCTTCAGTCCTGTCACTTTTTGCAGGTGGGGGTTGCAACATAAGTCATACAGCAGCCATGCAAGCATTAGCAAAGCCCCTCTAAGTCGGGGTTCAGGGACCCATGAGACTCAAATTCCAGGCTGATTTTGGTGCATGTGGCCACCTGCGTTTTCTAGAAGATATATATCAGATTCTAAAATGGCCATGAAACCCTAAAAATATTAGGAAACGCATGTTGAATGAAACTGAAATGATTTATGTTATGGGTGGGAGAGAACAGGTCCAGGGGTCAGAGCTGGGAATGGTGAGATAAAGCAGAAATTACAAATGTTTTCCATCAACCCCATGCCCCGCCTTGCCACCCCCACGCCCCAGAAACACTGAACTGTTTCCAGTTCCCCAAATGGCCTGTGGTTTTCTGTCCTCTCTGCTGGCAAACCTTCGTCCAGGAGGCAGTGACTGGGAGAGAAAAACTAACTTCTTCTTATTCACCAGATCGGATTTCTTAAACGATAAGAAGTTCTAAGAGGCCATGCCAAGCAAACAGCCAGGCTGTACAAAGGTGCCCCTAGAGCAATAAATAGCAAATGCTCCGGGCTTTACTAATAAGCCTCCCCAGACCCCAAGCCCCACCAGGCATGCAGACAAGTGACTGCAGTGATTGCAGCGCCTGCGCAGCGGCCTTTGTTGGAAGTCCAGGAGTCTGCGTTACCCCGCAAAGTCCCTGGCCGCCGCCCGCACACCGAACCCCTCGGGGCTGAGTCGGACTTTCTCTTGCGCGTCCCGGGGCGCTCTCGGGAACTCAGGAACGCGCCGCGCGCTGAGCAATTGCCTGGGGACACCTGGCAGGTCACAAGCCCCTAACCTTCCCCGCAACCCCTCCAGCACCGCCCGACTCCCAGACCCTACCGGTGTTCCCGGGGCGGGGCGAGGCGGGGCGTACGAGGCGGTGCCATTGGCCGGTGCGAAGCGAGGGGCGTGCCCGGGGCGGGACGGAGAAGCCGGGGCGGCACCATTGGCCGTGCAGGGCAAGAGGCGGGGAGCGGGGCGGGGCGAGAGTCGAGGGGCGAGGCACTGGGCGGGCCGGGTCCTGAGGAGCTGAAGCCGGGGGTCGGCAGGCGCTGCGGGGGGAAGCTCCGGTGCAAGCGAGGGCACGACACATGCAGTGGCTTCTGGACTGCGCGATGACTGAACGGTGAGTGACGAACGAGCAGGAGAGTGTTTGGGCGTCCATGGACCATCCCCTCCGACCCAGGACTGCCACCAGGCAGGGACGCTGAAGCCTGGGCACTTGTGCCCTTCGGCCGCAGCGCACAGGGTCCCTCCCCCTGCCAGCCTGGCGCATTGCGGGCCTCGGGCTCATTGCTGAGAGTGGGCACTGCGCCTGGCACCTCTGTTAAGCACTTTAGGGGCTACAACCTGAGCACGACAGGTGAGTGCGGCCATTGGTACACCTTTTTTGTTCGCCTTGTCCTTAGCCAGTTTCCTAGAAGTACTGATCCTAGAGTTGGGGAGAGAGCCTAGAGGCCTCTGGCACAACTCCGATTTCACTAATGGAAATCGAACGCCAAAATAATAGCAGCAGGGGTCTCACAATCGCTGTCTGTAGAGGGCTTGCCTTGCTCAGGGCCAAGTGCTTTAACACGATATGCCTCTTACTCCTCACAGCAAGTGAGAGTCCTACTTTCGTTATCCTGTTTTCAGATGAGAAAACTGAGGCTTAAAGAGTTACAAAATTGTCCACCTTTACCGGATGAGTTGGTGATGTAGCCAGGATTTGAACCCAGGGCTTGCTGTGCCGCTGGGTCTCTTATTCTTCACCCCTAGTCTCCCAAGCTCAGCCTGCCTGCTGCCCTGCTCTTCTGGGCTCCTGACTCCGGACCCGTCCTGCACTTCCCACTTCCAAAAGATGCCTCAGTGTTTTCATTAACTTGGCACGGTGGAGGGAGGGAGGCCTCATCTCACACCAGAGTCAGTGCCCAGGCCAGGGCCAGCACTTTCTTAAAACACAGTAAGGAGAGCTTCAGGAGCCCCATTTCACAGAGGAATTAAATAAGGTCGCGCAGCAAATAAGGGCTGGGCTTCTGGAATTTGAACCCAAGCAGGTTAGACTACAAAGCTATGCTGTGCACTCACAGAAGAGCCCCTCGCTGGCTTTGCTGTAGTTTAACTGCCTACAGTACTAAGGTGTCAATCAGGATTTGTTGCCAAAAACCATTTTTTTAAAAAACAAGTTAGAAATGAATTGGTGAAGTAACAGGTAAATGTAGACCTTCCTGCCTTCTGTTCCTCTGTGTGGTTCCTTAGCTACTGCTGCCAGGACAGCAGGTTAGGGGAGAAGACAGGGAGGGAGAGGGTCAGAGGAGAAAGAGGAAAGGAGAGAAGAGAAGAGATGAAACTCATTAAACTCCGGTTTAAAAAAATGCTCCCAGAAATTGTCATGGGCTGTTTCAGCACTTTGCCAGTGTATGTGAAGGCTGTTGTCGTTAGTTCTAGCCATAATTCTTTCTATGTGTAGTGCTGGTGATTTGACAATAAAAATGTTGATGCCACAGATTAAAGTGTCTATCTGAAACTCAGGAGATGGGGCTGTATTTCCACCATGAAGCTCCAGTGGGTGGCCTGGAGGTCGAGAACAGAATCAATGTCCAGGGTCCCCCTGGGTCAGGACCAAGTGGACTATGACATAAAAAGAACATGAACGAAACTTGGGTGTGTGTCAGAGTTCAGATTCTGGAAGTGCAAAGCCTCAAAGGGGAGACCCTAACTAGGAGGACTGCCAGAAAGCCCTCTGCCCTGGGCCCCTGGGGTCTGGGGCCTGGTTTCAGTGTTCAACTCAGACTCTCTCCTCACTCATGGCCACTCCTGCAGGGAGGCCTCACATTCCCATGTCGGGGGCCCCACTGTCTCTCCAGAGTCCCTGACTCCCAGTGTCAGTAAGAATAGTAATGGGAGCCTCTTTTCATTATGGGAGAGCCCCACACAAGGCCCATCTTACAGGTCTCATTCGTCTTCACAGAAGTCATCGAGAATTATAGTTATTTAATTGATGAGGTGCCCCAAGGTTCAGAGAGGGAACTGGACTTGCCTAAAGTCACAAAGCCAGGCAGTCACAGAGCAGAGCTTTCAACACAGAGCCTTGCAAAGGCCAGGTGGTTATTCTCTCTCAGAGGACCTTTGGGGAAACGGTTTTAAAATAAAGAAAATCAAATAGAAAGTGGCTGCACTTCCTAAAGCTTCTACAGTTTTTTTATTTTTGTTAAAGAGAAACTTGTTCCCAGGGTCTCCTTTTCTGGCTATCCCACCTTCTTCCCTAGGATATACTGTGGAGGAAGAGGCCCAGAACCCACTCCCTTTGCCCCGCCTGACCTTGGGAAGCAGAGGTGGGATGTCATTGAGCCCCATAGCTGCAGAGCTGGGAAGACCCCTGAAGACTCTATATCAGCTGCCACAACAGCTCTGGCTAAACTGAGGCCCAAGAGATGGCACAACACGCTAGGATCACAGGCCAAGTTAATGCCACAGCAAAATTCACATGCAAGGCTCTACGATGCTCCTTTGCCTCCTCTTTCTTGCTGTGACAGTTTTCAGCAGAGACTCTAAACCTGGGATCTGGGGATCTGGGAGCACGTGGACAAGAACTGTCTCATCCCCCTGCAGTAGTATGCAAATTGTGTGTGTGTGCGTGTGCATGCAGATTGCAGCAACATGCACATACATGCATTTTCTGGGGAGAGTGCACTAAGCTTTCAAGAGACTCCAAAGGACTCTATGACCCAAAAGATTCTGAGACCCTTGTGTCTCACAGGGCCCTTGTGTCTCCAGCAGTGGCATGTGGCACATAGGTCTGGGGTAGTGAACAGCATAGGTGAGGGCAGCCGTAGAGAACCTCCAGAGCAGCCCTGCAGCAGCAGGCACCCAGAGGGGTCTGCCCCTCTGCATTGCACTCCCAGCCCCAGGCAATCGGGATATTGGCCAGTGCCCATTTTGGGCACCTGTTTGGCCTGAAAACTATAGCTAAGAAGATCTTTGTTCCTGTGGATCTTCTCTCTCTCTCTCTCTTTTTTTTTCCCCCGCTCTTATTGCCCAGGTTGGAGTGCAATGGCACGATCTTGGCTCACCATAACCTCTGCCTCCCAGATTCAAGCGATTCTCCTGCCTCAGGCTCCATAGTAGCTGGGATTATAGGCATGTGCCACCACGCCCGGCTAGTTTTTTATATTTTTAGTACAGACGGGGTTTCTCCATGTTGGTCAGGCTGGTGGTCTCGAACTCCCAACCTCAGGTGATCTACCCGCCTCGGCCTCCCAAAGTGCTGGGATTACAGGCATGAGTCACTGCACCCGGCCAGATCTTCTCTTCCATAGGCAGGAGGTGAGCCTGATTGGTGGGGAAGTTGAGGAGTGATTCAGGGGGTTCCAGGGCCAGGGATTGTATGTTTAAGGTGTAAGGGGGAGCAGGAGGACTGGAAATGATTTTCTTGTCCCAAATTGCTTTGCCTTGAAACAAGGGCAGAAGCCAGAAGTCTTGCCCACTGGGAAGGCTGGTCTGTGATCTACATGGGTGCTCAGGGCCAGGCTCTCAGAGGAAGGGGAACTGTATCAGGGAGGCCTGGATGCTGGACTGGACTCAGAGAGACCTGTCAGTGAGAGTCCAGGACCACAGCGGGGAGTAAAGATGAGCTGGGCCTGTGTGTTCAACCCAGGGCAAGTCGGGAGCGGAGGTGGAAAGGAGCTCTGTGCCCACCTCTTCTGGACTCCCCTGGTCTCCACCCTCTCTACACGGACAGTGCAGAATCTTCCGGGACAGGGAGGAGTGAATTGAGTCAGAGGGATGGTGGTGGGAGTGGAGAGGAGGGGTCTGGTGATTGGAACTAGGCATCAGGAGGGGATAGCAATGTGGAAGGAGGTGGGAGCGGCAGCTGCTGAGGCGCTGCCTGCCATCTACAACCAGACAGCCGGCTCTCGCCACAAAAATGCTTGGCTGAGGGTACCCCCTCAGAGGCACCTGGTGCTGGCAGACGCTGCAACTTCTTCCCCGGCCAGGCTCTTGTCAATTGCTGGCTAACAGGTGCTGGGAGGGGCCTTTTAAAGGTTCATCGTCCTCTGTGCCCTGTTGCCATTGTGGCTGGCATTTGAATGTGGTAGCCATGGACTGCAGCCAGGAACTTAGTCCCCCGGGAATGCCGGCAGCATGGCCTGCACCTGCTTTGTGGCCTGCACTTGCTGTCCTCCTCCAGCAGGAGCAGCTCAGGCCCCCAGCTGTGCCCCACACCCTTGTCCTCCTTTCTTTTGCTTTCCAAGTCACTTTCTATATAACCTATTTGATTTAAATCATGCTGAAATAAGCAAATAAAAATCACAATTTCAGGAAATGTTAAAACAGAGGTAACCAAGCTCTCAGCCTTCACAGACATGCTTAGAATATTTTAATTTGGATGCCCGTACGTTTTCCCTTTTGCCAAGCAAGGACACCACATCTATGTTGGCCATGTTTTATGTAAGAAGGGTCATTGTCAGACGGAAAAGCAGGCAGCACAGTCTTAAAATAAAAGGCCTTCAAGTGGACGCGATTTCGTGTCACGAAAGCCTCACTTGACTCGGCATCTTCTGTTCCTTTTGCCACTGGCCTGTAGGAATTGGGCCCCGGGAGTGACTGGAAGAATCACAGTCATCTTCTTCTGTAATAACTGTCCCCACAAACACAAAAAAGGAAAGACGGCCCATGCCTAGCAGCTGTAAAGTCCTCGGCGGCCTTTGTCCCTCAGTAGTGACAGCAGGCTATCTGTCTGCACGGCTGGCAGAACAGCTGCTGAAGTGGAAAGGAAGAACAACTCACTGCTTGTTCACTGGAACAGGTAGCCATGGCTGGCATGCCGCCCAGGGGGCCTCCTCTGGGTTACAGAGAGCCCTGGCTGCAGTTGATCACTCTGGTTGGGGACAGAGTGTCCTCCAGCCTGGGAAACAGGCGTGGAGGCCTGAGCTGTGTCCTGGGACCTGGGGGAGGGGAGCAGGCCCAGACAAAGAAGGCTGAACTTTCCCAGCAGAATGGCACGGCTGAGGGGAGGGGAGGGCCCGCTGGCCGACTTGGCCTGTCCAACTGCATCTGTCACTCTGTGGTTTTGAGCCTGAGCCTGGGTGGCAGGCCAGCCCCAGCCCATCCTCCCCTGACTCCTGCTGCCAACCATGCAGCCTCGCTTTAATCCATTTGTGTATTAGGCTTCTACCTAGGATCTAGTTTCAAGATAAGGTTGTGCTGTTTATAAGACTGGAAAATACGCTGGCAGAGATTCTCAAAGGCCCCACCTAGTGCACTTGGAGATTCAATGCAAAAGGCTGTTCCAGGAAAATGCTCCAAATAGAGACATGGCTCCCTTTCCTCTCCTGTTGTGTGTGTGTGTGTTCCCCCTTGTAGCTCGCTCCTGCCACAGCTGTCTTTTGGACACCCCTTATGTACTCATGCAGCTTCCTGTAGGACTCGCCCAGTGATGTCAAAACGAATAAAATTCATCAAAATGAATGAAAGTCTGGTTAAAGGGGATAGGGCGCAAGCTCAGTGTTGAGTTCTGCAGTGGAATTCTGTGAGTGATCCTGGAGCTCAGGGAAAACAGGTCTTCTTGCAGTGTTGGGTGTGAGAACCAGAGAGACCAAGTGACTTTTGTGGGAGCCATAGGCTCTTGGGCCCTTAAAGTTTCACTAAAAATCAGACATGAGGTGGATTGATTAATAGGAGAAAAGGCATACACATTTACTTAAGGTGCATGCATGGGAGCCTTCAGAATGATGGTCCATTTTCCCAGTGAGTTACAGAGACTTATATACCATTTTGAGGTTACAGAAAGAATAGGGGCTTAGATTCTGGTGAAACAGGCTATGGGAGGAGGAGAGGCTTGGCTAGTGAAAGTGACTTTGTTATGTAGATGAAGCCTCCTTCAGAGAGACTTTTAAAGGTGTAGATTCTCAATCTCTCCTGGATGTGGGGAAAGACCTGGAAAGGGGAGGGGGCCTGGTTACATTAATGGAGATCCTCTACAGATGCAAATTTTCCCGCTGAAGACAATCTGCCAGCCACTTTTTTCAGGATGGGCAAGTGGCAGCCATTTAAGAATATGTCAAAGAAATGTATGTTGGGGATAAAATATTTTCATCTCCTTCCCTTGCTTAGGGCCATGAAGCTAATGAGTGCTGGAGGACACAGAAATGTGTGCCTCTCTCAAAGGAGAGATTGTCTTTGTGTGGAGCCGAGGTTCCTACCCTGTAAGGCTCAGGACCCAGCCCAGCAAGCTGGAAGAGCCTCCCTTTGCTGCAGTGGGCCCTGAGCCACCTCCCTCAGCCTTGTTTGCTGACCCCCCTGCCCTCCTCTGGGATGCCATGCCCCATTCTCTGCCCAGCTGTTCACCCTACAAGCCCATCTTCCCCTTTACCCCTTCACTTTGCCATCTGCAGTCTAGGACTCTTCTCTACTTTCCTCCTGGTTTGTCTCCTCTGAGCAGCCGCCCCCAGCTGATGCCATTCAATCATGGCTGGAGACACTCAACCATGGTTGTGTCCTATAAATAAGCAGGCATGAAGGGGAAAAGCACTCATGAAGGCCAGAGAGGGAGATCCATGCTTTTCAAGTAGTATTACCCAGAGTCCTAGGAGATGAGGCTCTCTGCCACCATCTCACTGTTAACCACACAATCCCCTTTTATCTGTTTTGCATACATTTTCTATTTGAGCAAAGAGTTCCACAGTTAAGAAAATTTCAAACCCATTGGAGGTCAATATTCTTGTTGTACAGATGGGAAAATTAAGGCCCAGAGAGGAGAAGGCATGCAACTAAGCACCCCAGAGCTCTTTAGGAAGCATCTTCTATGAATAAGTAACCACTGCCTGACTTACGGGAAATTCCACTTCTAAGTATTCCTACCACGTATGGCAAAATAAACTTCTTCCCCACACGCTATAGGAAACTGGAAGTAAATGTAAATCATGCCGTGTCGTGAATCGGAAGTCACAAACTGGAGCCTCACTGTCTAGTGGACTAGGAGGGGTCCCCAAACACTGGTGGGACTTTGACCCCAGCTGATGTCCAGGCTCTTGACTCCTTGAATTCCTTCTCATACAAGTCAGAAAATAGTGAAAGTACACACTCAAGAAGGGAGAGTGTGCAAGGGAGTTGGGAGCTGCTGCCTTGATGGGTTTCTTTAACCAAGGGGTGGAATATCCAAGAAGATTCCTGGAAAAATGTGGAACTTTCTTGAAACTGTGGTGCCACCCTTTTACGTCACATATTGGTGTTCTGGAACTGTCATGGTGCCGTGGGTGTGTGACTTAGCATACCAGAGAGTTGCCTGGTTAATGAGTGTATAGTGCGGAGAAACCTAGGTCGAATCCAGCACTATGTTGGGTTCAGTTGGTCTTAGCCAGTTTGGCCACGCTCTGATTTTTTTAGAGTCTTATGACCCCTAGCTTCTTATAACTCCTATTTGAACAGTTTCCTTTTGATGGTCATGTGAAACGGCTGCCTGGAATTTTCTATTCTCCTGCAACCATCTGTATTATTCCTGTACCACCACTAGGTGTAAATGTCTTACAAAGGTGTTCGGTTTATTTATAAATATATTTAAATATAAAATATTACATTAAATATATGTTGTTTTAATTGGATTATGTATTTCATGAGACTTGGTCTGGGTTATGCTGCAGTAACAAATCCCTGATACACCAGTGGCTTGTCATGGCAGAGGTTTATTTCTCTTTCTCAGTCTATATCCAGTGTGGGTTGGCAGACGGTCCTGGTCCACAGTCACTCAGGGACCCAGGCTGACCATCGAGTAGCTGCACAGTTGAAACATGTGGCTTTCTGGGCCATGATGGCGGAGACAGGAGAACTGCAGGGTTGTGCACTGGCATAAAGCTGCTGGCCTGGAAGGGACCCACACATTGTTCACAGCTCAGTGGTCAGAATGAGGCCCATGGCCCCAGTCAGCTGCAGAGGGCCAGGGTGGTGAGTGACCACATGGGCATTCCAGGGACAGTGCATGCCTCTGCCAGCCATCCACCTTTCAGTAGTGAAATATAGCCTGGACAAATCCAGATTCCTGGCTTCTTATGAAATGCCAAAAGAGTTGCCACGTCGCAAAAGGAATGTGCCCCCCATTCCCCATGGACCCCATGACGAGTGTCCCTCAGTGGAGTCACCTCCATGGCCATTGGAGACTTTTATATTATTTATTCCTGCTGTATGTGCACAGCTCTGGAAGAGTAGACTTGGAGGGAGTCTAGAAGCTTCTTGTATTTATTCAGCAATTTAACAACCATGTATGGACTTCCTGCGATGTGCCAGGCTTATACTTGGGGCTGGAAACTAGTGGTAAAGCACCCCGCCCCCGTGCTCCTGTTCTCTTGGGAGGGAAGTCTAAACAAGAGCTGGGTTCTGCAGGGCCCAGTGGGGAAATGGGAAGAGGTGATGGGGCAGAGATGGGCTGCCCCGACATGGACTGGGGCTTTTCTGGCAAGGGTTTCCAGGAGGAGCTAACATCAGAGGAAGGAGTAGTTCTGGGTTCTGAACAGAGAACAGCACTACAAAAGCCCCAAGGGAAGAAAAAGCATAGAGCCCCTTAGGGGAGCCATGAACTATTCAGTGAGCCCAGGGCTTAGAGCAGGTAGTTGGGGTGGAAGCTGGATACAGAGGAAAGCAAGAGAGAAAAACACCGCCTGTTATGTGGGGGTAAATCCAGCCCTTCCTGTAACGAGTTTGCTGAAAGCAAGATTTTGTTATGCTGAAGACCCACAGAAGTAGTGTGGGCTGAGAAACCCAGTCCCATGGCTCACCCTGGGCTGCACTAGGCTTCTGCCTTGCAAATATATGAGGAACTACCCAGAGCGGGGGGCAGATCACTTTTTCCACAGGCAAGCGGAGGTGCTGAGGAACTGAAACTTTATTTTGAAATCCCTGTTGCTTGGCCAAGAAAAATGCAGCAAGAAGTCCCCGGCTCCAGGCCTTGCTGCTGGGGGCCTGACATCTCTCCAGGCCCTGAGGTGCCTCACTCTGGAGCAAGGCAGAGGGGAGGAGGTATGGATAGGATGATCCTGAGGTGATCTGGAAGCCCACTCCCTCAAATCCTTCCCCTTCTCCAGGTCAACTGTATTTCCCTGCCTCTGGCATCACAGGCTCATGCAGGCCTGATGCTAGCACAGAGGGCAGTCTCATCACATTTGTGGCTGTCAAGCAAGGAGGGAGAGAGCAAATTGGACCTGTCCGAATGAGTGCCCGAGGGGATGGGCATTCTGCAGGGACGGGCTCTGAGGACATTAATAAATATGACAGCAGGTGGAACTGAGCTTGAGCTCCCCGCTCCCCGTGGCATTAGAACACACTCAGGCCGGGAAGACATGATGGGTTTGTGTGAACAGATGTGGGGGAGTTGTGAATGAGTGGAGCTCTGCTGTGGGAAGGATGTGGTGTGGCCCCAGGCTGTGCCCCCTCCCAATGTGTCCTAACACCCCCAGCCCTGTGCTGCAACTTGGGAGATGGAAGGTGGAGGCAAGGTCAGCACTGCAGTGTGTGTGTGTGTGAGTGTGTGGGTGGATGAGATTGTGTGTGTTTGCGTGTATGTGTGTGTGGTGTGTTTGTGTGTGTGAGCATGTGTGTATGTGTTGAGTGTATGTGTGTGTTTTTGTGTGCACGTGAGTGTGTGTGCATGTGATTGTGTACGTGTGTGCATTTTTGTGTATGTGTGTGTATGAGTGTATGTGTGAAAGAGAGTGTGTGTGTGTGTGTGTGTGAAGTTTTACCTCCCCGCCCAGCATGTAGGAGGCCTTGATAAGAGTCCTTGGCCACATTGACATGGGGGAGTGAGAGGAACAGGAAGCTGTGCAGATGCCAACAGGATCGAGAAAGCTCTGTGTGTGGATCCACTAGTGATCCTGTGGGCTTGAAATTACCTTGTTGCACAGATGAGGAAAGGAAGGTTTAGGGGTTTAAGTCACTGCCCGTGATCAATATAGAGAAGGTGCTAAGAGACCAGAATCAGGGGTCTGAATGCTGGAACAGTGGCTTTGCTGCTTACTTGCTGGTAATCTTGGGCAAAGTGCTTAAACTCCTGTCCCTGTCTTCTCATCTGTAAAATGGGAATATGGTGATACTCACCCCACAGTATTGTTGTAGGGACTGGATGAGGTAACTCAGAGAAGATGCCAACCGTCTACAGCACATAGGGAACACAGGCCGACTAAGCCACTGCCAGGAGAGCCAGTGATGGCCACTGCCTGGCTCAGTGGGAAGGCAGGAGAGAGGCCCAGGGTAGCTCTGGAGGATTGCAGGAGCAACCAAGGCAGAATCCATCAGTCAGGCTGTCCCAGCCAAGGGAAGGGAGCATGTGGTCTAAAATGCTTAGGAGACGGATCTGCATTCCTGGGGATTATGGAGAGTCTTCCGAGGTGGGCGGCTGAAAGGACCAGTGTCACTGGCTCAGCATGACCTTGCCCAACCAAGGGCAGCTTGGCTGACATGTGGCCATGTGGGTCTGGGCCAGACCCTTTTAGCTGCAGCCACCTTGTGCCCAGGCAGTGTGATGCCAAGGCCGACGGTGTCTGTGCCAGGGCTGCAGGTGTTGGGTGCTGCACTGGCCAGCGCTCCTCTGGCTCACCTGTTTGTCCTTGTCTTCCCAACAAGTCACTTCTAGGTCTGCAGACAAGAGGAAGAGAAGATGAAGGAAGACTGTCTGCCGAGTTCTCACGTGCCCATCAGCGACAGCAAGTCCATTCAGAAGTAAGCCTTGATGTGCAGGTTGGGTGGGGGAGTCTTCACATTTGCCATTCCCCTCATCCTGGGCAGCCTTTAGGTGGAGGGGTTCTGAGCACTTGTTCAGATATCTGATGGGGTGCCCTGGGAGACAGTGATGGGGTGCTTCTTTTTGAGCCTGTCCAATAGGGGATCCCCAAGCCACACATGTCCATGGCTGGGAGGCATGGGCAATAGAAAAGAGGCTCCAAATGGCAGGCACTTTATACTAAATAAGTGTGTATGAGGCCTCATTATAACTTTTACATTGATTGCATGTTGACAAATAGTAATTTAGATATATTGAGTTCAATAAAATGTGTTATTAATGCTAATTGCACCTGTTTCATTTTCTCTTCTGTATTAGGCCATTCTTGTGTTGCTATAAAGAAATACCTGAAGCTGGGTAATTTATAAAGAAAAGAGGTTTAGTTGGCTCACGGTTCTGGAGGCTTTACAGGAAGTGTGGTGCTGGCATCTGCTCGGCTTCCAGGGAGGCCTCAGGGAGCCTCCAGCCATGGTGGAAGGCGAATGGGGAGCAGGCACTTCACATGGCGAAAGCAGGAGCAAGAGAGAGGGAGTGGAGGGTGGTGCCACACACTTTTAAATGACCAGATCTCGTGTGAACTCAGAGCGAGAGCTCACTCATCATCACACGGATGGCCCAAGCCACTCATGAGGGATCTGCTCCCATGATCCAAACACCTCCCACCTGGCCCCGCCTCCAACCCTGGGAATTACAGTTCCACATGAGATTTGGGTGGGGATACAGTTCCAAACCATATCATCTCCTAACATGTACTAGAAGATTGAAATTACCAGTGTGGCTCACATCCCACGTCTGTTGGCCCCACTGCCCCACAGAGCCCAGCTTGGGTTCAGGCACCTGTCCAGGCCTCCCCTCCCTCCAACATTAGCCAGGGCTGTGGCTTCCCCTTCGGGAAGGGAGACAGCATTGAGGGAAAGTGACTTACTGCAGACTTCAGGGCCTTACTCAAAGGACCATCACCTTCTGCTGCGCCTTCGGAAAGTCAGGGTGGGGAAGAGGCAGGCACCCCTCAGGGTGGCCCACAGCAGCAACAGCAGGCCTTGTAGGAAGTGATATGGGGAAAGCAATAGGCTGTACAACGCCACAAGCATGTCCAGGGCATGTACTGTGAGGAAGTGACGCAGGTGGAGGACAGGGAGGCTGCCAGGCCCTTACCTGTGATAGTGAAAATGTTGGCACCCTGGACATCCTGGACCAGACGCAGGCCTGTCCTGTGAGTCTCGCCTCCTCCTCAGCCCCACCCCCATGCCTCCCACCAGGGCCAAGTGCAAAACCATCCGGGTGCATCGCGATGGCACAGTCTGGTCTCCTCTGGTTATGCCTGGCCTGTGAGAAGGGTGCTGTCACACTCCTGTTACAAATGAGGAAAAAGAGGCCAGGGAAGCCAAAGACCAGAAGCTGATGCCCTGCCACACCCCAAAGTACATGTATGTCTTTCCCTTTCTAGGTCGGAGCTCTTAGGCCTGCTGAAAACCTACAACTGCTACCATGAGGGCAAGAGCTTCCAGCTGAGACACCGCGAGGTGAGCCTGTTGCTCTTGTTCATAGAGGTCACCATGTACCCTGGGAGGCCATGCCTGACACGTGTTGTTTCAGGGTAATGATGAAGACCGTTCCCTTCACGCTCAGCAGTGACCCAGTTTGGACAATAAATTATATGGTCACTCTCATCACTCACCTCTGACCCTAAGCCAGCGATCAGGTTATCAGCAGCCAGGTCATCTCCTTGCAGAGGGTCAGCACATCCCTTCCAGAGTTCCTAGTGGCAGAAATCACCTTGGGGGTCTTCCCCCTTCCCCATTCCCCTGAGACCTTTGTCCAGGTGAACTGCTGCTGAGAGCAGGTCCTTCCTCCGCCCATCACACCACTCAGCGGACTAGAGGAGTTGGGCCCTCTCTGTTCCCTGCCGACTCTGCCACGTATCTGCATGGTCTCACCTGTGGCCCCTGGTGCCCAGTGCTTTCGTTTGTAAAGTGGGGTGTGGGGCTACACAGGGGCTTACAGGCTCAGGGGCTCACAGCAGGCAGCGCAGGTGTGGGGAGTGGGTCCCCACTCAAGGAGTCAGCTGCCCATCAGATCAAACCATCCCTGCTGTGCAGGATTGTAGGCCTAGTGCAGCCAGACCCTTTCTGATTTTTCAAAAGAGGATAGATTATCTGGAATTTCATGAGGAATTTCCCAAATCTTGAAACATCATGTGGGCTAAATACATGTCTGATGCCAAACACAGCCCTCAGGCACTGGCTGGACTCTGCAGGGCCTGGGCTTGGGGGACCACCCACTGGGCAGGGCAAGTGGTGCCCTAGTCTTGTGGTCATTCACATCCTTTGATGTTTCACGCGGGAATCTTGGTTGGGCTTTGTGGCCCTATCTTGGTCTAATTGAACATATGTGTACTGCCTAGTGGCAAGTCTTATCGTGGTAAGGCTGTTTTTTTTTGGGGGGGGGGGTTCTGCAGTTGAGATTGGGTTGGCTCCTGGACTTTCTCCCATCCATTAGCATCTGACCAGGGCCGATGGATTCCAAGTGCCCCTCTGTTGTTGAACACAGGAATGGGCAGGGCAGTCCCAGGAAACCCAAGACCTCCTCACTAGTCCTGGCTCACTAGCCTAGCCCTCCCTC
Organism: Piliocolobus tephrosceles; assembly: GCF_002776525.5. Classification (NCBI taxonomy): domain Eukaryota; kingdom Metazoa; phylum Chordata; class Mammalia; order Primates; family Cercopithecidae; genus Piliocolobus; species Piliocolobus tephrosceles. The sequence goes on along the minus strand of NC_045442.1, from coordinate 87,638,263 downwards.
TTCAGTAATTTAGACACCTTTCTACAGCTCCCAGGCCAGAGCTAGCCCAGGCATCCAGGCAGCTCTGGGCAGCCGGGGGTTGCCAGTCAGTAGCAGGTCAGAGGGCCAGCCAGAATCTGCTGCCAGACGGCCTCAGCCAGCCCCTGAGGTGTCCCCTTGGCCGGCCAGGCCAGACGTCAAACTCTTCGGGAGCTTCTGGCTCCTGGTCCAGGCTATGCTGGGCTGCCTGTGACCACCAAGCATGGTACAAATCTCACACTCCACCTCCTTGACCTGCCCAGGCCACAGGGCCCGAGAGCTTGCTCCCCTCCCTCTCCTGCCATCTCACCTCCTCACGCTTGCTTCTGTGACACCTGTCTCACCCTGCCTGTCCCCCACCCTGCCCTCCCCAGGCCAGGCACCCTGTGGGTCCCTGTGTAGAGTTGGTGGGTGACTTAAGCAGCAGGTGTAGGCCTGGAGAGAGCTGGGGTGAGTTCTCAGTCCTGAGCTCCAGTGTGCTGGGCAGAGGGGGGCATTGGGGAGAGGGTGATGGGGCCACAGGGATTTCCACCTGTGCTGTTAACACACGCCACTTCATACCTCCTGGTGGAGGCCTGGGGTGTGGTCGCTGCTGTTGAACTGGTGAGATATGCAAATTCCTACCATGCCCCTCCCCCGGCCTGCTGATCGGAAAACACTTAGTCCTCCTGTCCATGTTTTAACGAGCCCTCCAGGGCATTCTGGTGGAAGGTCAAGTTTGAAAACCACTAGTAAGAGCTTAGTTTTGGCACTCGGGATTCCCCAAGATAATCCCCTCTGTAGGAATGGTTGTCGGGGGCAGGGGCAGTGGGGCAGGAAGCCCCAAGAGCCTCCACCCTGCGTCTGTGGTTTGTGTATGCTGCGGGACAGCCCACATAGAGAAGTAGGGGACTCTAAGGCTGGGAAGAGGTGTTCTTGACAGCCCTTAAGGATAGAAAGTCAACCCACCAAGGGGATTTTCCTGTCCCTAACTCTGAAGAAAGTGTGAGGTTTGACCTGGTCTCCATGGAGCCAGAAAGTACCTTTCAGGAAACTTCTGTAGCCTTAACAGCCCAGGGGGTACCGGCCTGAAGAAGTGTGCATTTTTGCTGGGTCACAATCACCACATAAGACGAGGCTTCAGGCTGTGACGCTGATAGGCACAACTGGTCCTTGGGGCACCAAGCCCCTCCAGATCTCACTGTGGCCCTGTGATGCACCCGGCACGACGACCTCCTGGACCTCTGGGCACTTGCTACAGAGGCAGGACCATCCCAGGCCAGTCTCTTCTCAGGCACCACAGGCCCCAAGGGCTGGGCACACAAGAGGAACCGACACTTCCCCGGGGAACCTCCAATGCACCAGGCACTTTGCCTCTCCTTTATTTAGTATAAGGTGATATAGGAATGATTATTTTCCAGGCAAAGAGATCGAGGCTCCCACAGTTTAAGTCTCTAGACAAGGTCACATTACAGTAAATGAAGGGTGCTGGCCATGGTCCCAAGATCACAGCCACTCACAAAACGGCAATACCATTTCCAGCATTAGGCTTTGGAGGTCTCCACCCAGTATCAGTGAACAGGTCTCAAGGACACAGGGAGCTGTTTGTTGCCCTTGAGCCCCAAGCCAAGGGGCTCTCAGGCTGGCGAGGGGCTCACCACCCGGGGTGCGCTCCCAGAGCCGCCTGAAGGAGACCCCCCGTGTTCTCACTGCCCCTCCCCGCTGCAGCACCGGCAGCCCGAGCAGTACGGTTTGGGGTGCCTTCTCCTCCACTGTCTCATCCCACTTCTCCGAAGGTGGGCAGGGCCACGCCCTGGGGCCAGCGTCTCCTTGTGAGCTTTCTCCCCGCTTCCGAGGGGCCAGAGGAGGGACGCCTTGTTTGGAGGCTGAGGCGCGGACTTCCTCTATCATGAACCTCGCCTTTGGGATAATTTTGCTTGTATTACAACAAAAAGCCTGAACAACGGGGAACAGCCTGTGCCTTTTGAACACGGCAAAGGGCTTTAACCAGGCTGGCTGGTATCTCCAAAGAAAAAAGGACTGCCGGGAAATGTCCTTGTGTAAACCCACCGCTCTCGGCTCTCGGCAAGCAAGTGAGCCCGAGGCAGCGGAACCCTCTCCGGGGACTGCGTGCCGGCCCCGCCCGCCTGGGGCGCAGTGCAGAGGCTCGGGGGCGCCCCCTGGTGACCACGGACGCGCTCTACACCCAGTCCCGCTCCTCGGCCCTGGGACCCCCTCAGCATTGCGAGAAACGGAAGGGGCTTCCCCAGGTCCGGGGGCGCTCTCTCTCTCCCAGGGGTGCGGAAAACCAACATCCCGCCTTGAGAGAGTTGCCCCGTCCCCTCTCCGAAGGCCTGGCAGACCACTGGCCCCCAGAGTGACTGACCAGCTCCAAGAACATCTGTTTTCTGGGAGCCGCAAAGCGCTTCCCAGCCTGCCCGCTCTAGGCAGGTCCTCGTGTCCCAATCCCTCCCTTCTTCACCTCCCACCAACACCTGCCACCACCCACCCCCACCCCCCTCTCCACCCCCACCCCCACCTTCCACCCTCACTCCCTTCTCCACCTCCCAGCCCCACTTCCCTTCTCCATTCCCCTCTCCACCCCCAGCCCCACCCCCACCTTCCACCCTCACTCCCTTCTCCACCTCCCACCCCTGCCCCCACTTCCCTCTCCATTCCCACTCCACCCCCAGCCCCGCTCCCCTCTCCACTCCCACCCCCACCTCCACTCCCCTCTCTACTCCCCTTTCCACTCTCCCCACCCCCACTCCAGTGGCAAGTAGGAAGGAGAACGCAACTGCTCTACAAGGGCCCACCAAGAGGCTTAGCTTGAAGGGAAAGGAATTCCCCTGGGGCTCTCTGCAGGAGCTTGGGACACTGCCAGAAGCCCCCACCACAAACCTGTATTCGACTGGGAGGGAGCGCCTTTCAAAGGTACCATTGACCTCTTTCACAAAGCTGGGTATTAGTGGGGAAGCACGGGGATGATGGGTCTCCTCAAACTGCCTGACCTCCCCAGATGCAGCGAGGCAGCTTCTGAGCATGGAGGAGTCTGCTAACCCTAACCCTCTGACCCAATTTCATGATGCTTTGCAGAAGGGGCTGTAGTGAGGCTGGACCCAGCAAGCCTGGACCTCGGCCCCTCTGCTTTGGTCGGGGGCCCTCCGGATCTCTCCTGAGGGTGATGGTTGGCTAAAGGCTGCCCTGGCTAAAAGCTGCCCCACACGTTTGCCCAAAGTCAGGAACCTGCGGGTTTGAGACCACCACAGAGACACAGTGGGCTGTGACAGATACAAACATTTGTCTACAGTGCTCATAATTGCAGCTCCAAGTTCATATGAGCAGGTTCCCAGCCCTTGCAGGGTGTGAAGGACACTGTTGATGTCCCCATTTTATAGATAAGGAAACTGGGTAACTGCTTGTCTGAACGTAACAGAAGGCAAGCATTTAACAAATCCAAAGCAATTAAAAATAGCCACAAAAAAAGAGAATGACCTAGGTTGACAACTCGCAGAGCAAGGAGGTGGCAGACACCCGCCCAGGTGAGCTTGGCTGTCGCCCCCAGCTCAATCTTCCTCCTCTCCTCTCTCTGTCCCTTTGCCACTGACCAGAGGCAGCCTGATTCCCATTCCCTGATGCCTCACCTTCTTTCTGCCAGATGCCTCTAGGAATTGGGGTCCTTCAGACTCCAGATGCCCTGGCCTGGGCCTTAGAACATCTGGACTTCCCCGGCGAAGGACAGCTGGACAGTGCCCTGCTTCTCACCCACAGCTGGGACCCTGACCATGCCATGAGGACCCTGGGTGGAGGTGATGTGGGGGTGGGGATGGTAGGACTGAGCGGTGCAGATTCTGTCTTGGCCCTCGTCATGGGGGAACTCTCCCAGTGCCACGACAGGATGTATGAGTTGTAGCCAGCAGAGTGCCCCAGTGGTGCCAGGTGACAGTCCCCCTGGAATACATCAGTGCATTTGCCAAGACTCCATGTGTTCCCTTGGGCCTCACACAACGTGGACTTTGAGAGTGGAGGCCAAGAGGCGGACTTGGGAGTGCCTGAGGCCTTGTTCTGAAACACCTGGGGGGCTGACACCCCACTACCCTCATACCCTTACCACCAGTTTCCCCACCAGCGATGACAATAGCTACTCAGCGAATGGGTGCCTACATGCCTTTACGCGTCAGAATGGCCTGGGAGGCAGGTGCCAGTAATTAGTCCCATATGACCCACGAGAAACTGAGAACACAGATGTTAAGTAACTTGCTCAAGGTGATCAGTCAGCAAGGATCAGAGCAAACGGGATCAGTAACATCTCCTCATGTGAGACAGGCTGTTATCATATTCAGAGGGGGTCCGTCTCACTGTGAACTGCCCCAGCAGGGGCCTCTGCAGAAAAGCATTTCCCTTCCAGAGACCTGTCAGGGACAGTGACCACCATGGGGGAAGACGGGAGATGTAGACCCACCGAGCTCTTTACAGAAGCCTTTATTGGGCAGGGGTCAGAGTTCCTGGATCACCGGGAGGTGCGAGTAGAGAGTTCTGAGGACACTGCTGGGGCGGGGGCTGCCGGGGGAGGCCATGGCTTGGGCAGGCTGCCCAAAAGTCCAGCTTCTTAGGTCAGAGTTCTGCTGCCCATCCCGCGATGGTCTTGCTAGGGAGTGCCCAGGCATCCTGGCTTCACAGAGCCTCCCTCTGGGGGCCCCCCTGGCCTTGCTGCTGTCCATCTGTCTGTGCGGACCCCAGAGGCCAGCAGAGGGGCCAGTCCTCCTCGGCAGGTCCCTCCAGCTTGGCTGCTTTTCCTGGGACTCCCCAAAAAGCCGGTCCAGGGGGTCCACAGCATCAGCCATGGGCAGTGTGGGCTGCTGGCCACTGAAACGTGCGGTGATGTCCCGCAGGGACACAGCAGGGCGGCCCTTCCGGCAGGCCTGGACTGGCCTGTGGGGTGGCCTGGGTTGGCCCTGGGCCGTGGCCTTGTTCAGCACAGAGGTGGGCTGTGCCAGTCGAGATATGGATCTCACGTAGTCATCCAGGCTAGGAGAGGGCGGGGGCTCCTGCCCAGGACCCCCAAGTAGCATCTCCTCCGTGGTCTCCCGAATTGTGGGCAGATGGGCCACGGAGAGCAGAAGCCGGGACCTCATCACTCTGGCGAGAGGAGGTGGCAACCTGTTGGGAAACAGAGGCCAGGTGGTAAGGGCCTGCCATGCGTCCCACCGCCCCTCAGAGTCCCCACACTCCTCTGGGGCTGCCTGTAGGAATCTGGTGCCCTGAGAGCAGTTCGAAGTCTACAGAGCCCAGACCAGAGCTCACACTCCTGGGCTCTTTCTTCCTGTTTCAGTTTAAAACCCAAAGGCTTAAGATTTTATCCTTATTGTTTCAGAATGTGCACAGATAAGAGAAACCAACCTAACAAACACTGGTCAGAGGAAAGCTGGGTTTAAAACCAGGATCGGCCACACACCTTGGGACCTTTGGCAAGGCCACCTCTCCAGGACTCCACTTACCCATCCATAAAACAGGGTTATAAATACCCCTGGCAGAGATGTTGTAGGAAACACATGAAATAACCCCTGAATCCCTTTGTAAATGCAAAGCCCTCTACAGACAGCCCTCGTCTCTAACTCATAGGGAGGCTGTGCAAGTTCAGGCTGGGAATTGCCCTCAAACATAAACAAAGCCCTTGTGTTTTGTCTCAAACCCAAGGGCAGCTGCTCCCTCTTACCTGGAGCCGAGAAGGTCTGGGGGTGGCAGGAGAATGGATGAGCAGGGACAGGCCAGTCCAAAGGAAGCCCCTGGGAAGCTTGGAGGCCAAAGGGTGGAGGCTCCAGCAGGGGGTCCAGGGTGGGGGCCGCGGGGAGGAGGACGGTGCACTGAGTCTCACAGTAAACCGTGCCAGACTCTTCCCTGAGCTGTCTGAAGATCTTTGGCAGGCAGCTGCTTTTATACCTTCCCACCAGCTCTCAATCACTGTCACGAGGACCAAAAATAGCCTGCTCAGGAAGGCTCTCTTAGGAAAACAGCTTGGTGGGCGGGGCCTGGCCCAGCTGCCCGCTTGGAGGTGTTTTTCTGCCTGTAGGAGGCTGGGAAATGTTTACGCTGCAGGGCAGGAAAGGGATGGGTGCACTGCTGGTCACCTAGGGGCACTGGGAGAGGGAGGGGGTCCACTGGGCCCTCACAGGTAGCCCCAGGGCCACCCCTGCCCCAAAGCTTGTTTCCCACTCTGTATTACACCAGCCCATCATGACTCCTGTGAAGTTGGGCCAGGTCCTCGGCAACTTTGATGAAAAATCAGCAGCACAGGACCCCAGCCTGGAGGCAGCTGAGGCTGGGTCCCTAGACCTGCTCTTAGGGGAGACACACCCTGCTCCCAAGGGACCAAGGGCGGTCTGCGAGGTCTGACCCTGGTCTCCTTACACTCCAGATGGGGTGCTTTCTGAGGATTTGTTTACTTGTTCACCAGATGTGAGGTGCTACTGTGTGCCGTGACTGCACACAAAGGTGTGGCCCCCTGGAGCTCATATTCTAGTAATGGAGGAGATCAAGCCAGAGATGAATGGGTGCTGTGATTCAGGCAACAGCAAGAGCTGCCTGAAGGAAAAGCACAGCAGCACAGTGGGACGCTGTGGTAGGATGCCACCACAGGAACAGTGGTCAGGGATGTCTTCCCTCAGAGCAGATACTGGAGCAGAAACTTGAAAAAAATGGGAAAATGCACATTCCAGGTGGCGGGGGGAGCACGTGCAAAGTCCCTGTGGTGAGGGTGCGCCAGACAGACATGCTCAGGGCACAGCAAGGGGCCTGCAGACTGGCCCATGTAGGAGGGGGTCAGTGAACCTTGGCGTGGGTGCTGTGTTTCCCTCCAAGAGGGAGGAAAGGACACTGCAGGGTTTGAACAAGGGCACTGCAGTCTGGCTTCTGCTTCAGAGGATGGCTCCAGTTGCTGGGCCTGGGCTGGGGCTGGGGGGCTGCCAAGGAGCACCTGGGCAGCATTAGAAAGCCACCGCCTCTGTCCAGGAGTGACCATGCCAGCAAAGGAGGCTGCCAAGGACGAGGGAGGCAGTCCCTGGGAAGCTCCTGCACTTCCCCGACAGGCCACAGGTCCTCTGCCCCAGCCACAGTCCCACCTGGAACATGCCTGCCTGTGCTACAGGTGGGGAGAAAAAGGAGTCCTCCAGAGGTAGCCCAAGCCTGAGCTCTGAGTACTGGGCAGACCCCAGACTCCCTAGGCAAGCAGGAGGAACTGGCAGTCCCAAGTTCTTGAATTCTAGGTGGCAACTTCATGTGCACAAAGGCATCCGGGCAGGGAGTGCCTGAGACAGTGAACAGGATTTCAGTGGCACATGGCACTTCTCACCTTGCCCAAACTCTTATATCTTTTGTAGACCCTTTGTCTAGTTCGCTGGCTCTTCTTTGAATTTATTGGCAATGAGCAGATTAGTCAAGAGACTAAAAGGAGGGAGACGGAGAATTTGCTGCTGGCTGATAGGACTTTCCCTCCATTCAGATGCGGCCAAGCTGGGGGAGGGTGAATGGTGGTGGGCGGCAATGTTGGGGGCACACACGTCACCTGTGCAGGGGTGGCTGGCCTGAGTCATGGCTAGCCAGCTTGTCCCCAGTACAACCAAGCCCCCGACCTTGTCCAGGCAGGTCCTGCTCAGCTTTCCTCCCTGTCCTCCCTCACTGATCTTCCAGAGTGCAGTGCACAAGCACCCTCTCCAGGAAGCTCCATTGCATCTCCTTCTGCGTCCTGAGCCCCTCGTGGCCGGGGCTGTGTCTCCTCCATCTCCCTCTGCCTGGGGTCCAGGGTGGGGCTGGAGGGCAGTGGGTCTCCATGAGTGAGCCATCCCCACAAGCTGTCTCCACTGAGAGGCACCCGAGACCAAGAGGCAAGAACAGAACCTGCCATAGACCTCTGAACTCCATAGATCCATGCTGGCCTCTCCTTCATAAGGAGCTCAGTGACACATCTGTGCTTGTAGAGCACCAGCGAGTATCAAAAACAGCTCTGGTTTCTGCTTGTTTTCCTTTTTAGCGGATAATGCAAGGTCATATCTGGAAGCCGTGTGTATTTTTGATAACTTTTGGATACACTGTTTTCTCTGTGGATGGCAGGATGTTTGAACCCAGAAACCCCATTGCTAACTTACCATGAAATCCACATTGTGCAGGGTCTTCCTGAGTGCCGCCAGGGATACGAAGAAGTTTCCATGGCATCCCTTTTCTCACGGGGCTTTTAGTGCCAACGAGGAGAGAGAAATGGGATTTGTGAATCTAAAATATGGGTCAGAAATACTGCATGATTCCTTTATATAAGGAATCTAAATTAGGCTCATAGAGGCAGAGAGTAAAAATGGTGGTTGCAGGGACTGGGGCAGGGGAGGAGGAAGTGGGGAGTTGCTGTGCAGCTGATACAACGTTTCGGCTATGCAAGATGAGTAAGTCCTGGACATGGGCTGGGCAACATTGTACCTAAAGCAAACAATACACTGTTGTGCACTTACCAGTTTGTTTAGAGGGTAGTTCTTATGTTATATGTCCTTACCACAATAAAACATAAATAAATAAGAAAATGAAATGTTAATTGAGATGGCAATGGGAGAACGATATTCCAAGTTAATTGTGGAAAGACTAGTGTCAGAGCACATTAGGAGTATGTAGCTTCAAGACCGCGGCTCTGGGTAGCGGGCAGCCGAGGTTGCTGGCAAGTATTCTGGCAAATGACTCAGCTTGGCCAGGCTTACGCACAGAGTGATTGGGATTGGCACAGAGGCCTGGCGTGGTCTCGCAGAGACAGAGGCCTGGAATAGGTCAGAGGCACTGAATCAAGGGCCCAAGGGGTGCCAACCAGCACCAACAAGGTGCCTGCAGAGGACTCTGTTGATTAGGGCCCCAGATTGGCAGCAGGAGAGGAGCCGTGTCACCTGCAGACCTAGGGAAACTGAGGCAGGTTGGGGACATGGGATGAAGGCTGTTGTAGAAATTCTGGCATGGGATATAAGGTTAGTGATGTCTAAGCAGTGGTGAGAAAAGCAAGACCCTCTGTCAGCCCTGGCAAGTCGATGCTACTGGTGTCGGGAGGCACCAGGAGAAGGGTGAGGCTGAGACACAGCTAGGACAGAGAGTGCCCACTTCTGCTCTGGTGGGCGTGGGACCCTGCAGGGCCTGCTGGCACAGGAACTGGTGGCACAGGACCCCCCTCCCAGGTGCACTGTGGGCAGAGAGTTCCCCTGCTTGGCACGAGCAGACAGGCTGTGCGTTCCTGGAACTACTTCCTCACTGCAGTGTGGACGTGTCTGCCGGCCAGCAGCTGGGTTCCTGTGGGACACCTGACTCAGCCCACTGTGTTCCGGGCTGTGTCCCTGGCCAGGCATGAGCTGAGCACATCTCAGGCTTCCTCCCACAGGGCCTGGCCACACGCCTCAGGACACGTAGTGGCTAATAGTCCTTCCCGATGGGATGGGGCCACTCAGGAGGAGGGATGTGCAATGCCTAAGTGTCCAGAGCATCCCATCCCTAGGGGGCACAGGGAAGGTGGGCAGCTGCTTTGGGGGAAGGGCTGATGTGTGGACCCCCACAGGAAGAAGGGACTCTGATCATCGAGGGGCTCCTCAACATTGCCTGGGGGCTGAGGCGGCCCATCCGGCTGCAGATGCAGGATGACCGGGAGCAGGTGCACCTCCCCTCCACCTCATGGATGCCTGGACGGCCCAACTGCCCTCCGTGAGTACCCGGTGGCTTCTGTGACACCTGCTTAGCTCGAGCTCCCTGTTTGGGGTGTGGGTTGGGGATATCCTGAGCCTCAGGGTGGGAGCCCTGTTCCCTTATGGGGCACGGGAGGATGACCCAGCCTCATCCCCATGTCCCGTGACTGCTTCAGTCCACAGCCTCACCCAGAGTGGCTCTCCCTCCCTCCTGGAGAATGTTCCAGGCTCTCATGACCTCCATTTATATTTCTCAAACTTCCTCCAAGCCACCTTGCTGGCAAGAAGGGACGACTACAGCCAGCAGGGCTCCCAGCACCTGTGTAAGCTGAACATGTCTTGCCATCTCTTGTTCTATCTTAAAAATGCACACAAATTTAGCCTTTTACTACTCTGTTTTCATTTTAATGTCAAAATTTTTAAAATAAATGTATCAGAATTTCACATTAGATTTGTTTAATATCAGAAAAATGTTTCCGTCAGGAGGAAATGGTCTCCTGCCTGCCTTAGTGTTTAATGCACATTTATCTCCTCCTCAGCCCACTCCCAAAACACGCAGTTAGTAGCTGGGCCTTGCCTGCTTCTCCAGTAATAACTCCTGTGGAGGGCACACATTCAGAGCTTTGCCCCCTTCAGATTTCACATAAAACCCATGCTGTGACAGCACTCACCACCCTGACAGCCCTGGCACATCCCTAGGTGTCCCGTCACTCAGCGAATTCTGAGCCACACAGAATTAGATCATAAAGTCAGACTCCTTAGGAAGGCTGCAAGTGTGACTCACATGTGCCCCTCCTTGAGGTACAAGAAGTCACAGACAGCAGTCGTGGCTGTGCCCATGTGTTCTCCAAGATCCCGTCTGTCTTCTCCTCCCCGGGCTTCAGGTCCCCTGGGCTGCAGGGCTCTGTCTCATCATACTCACTCCTTCTCCAGCCCAGCACTGGCTGCCCTGGCCTGGGGTTCATCCTGCTAAGAGGCCTGGAGGTTGGGCCCTTCTAGGTGGCCCCTGCCTGACACCCCACCAGGCCTTTGGGAAGCCCAGTGAGCCCGTTTGGCACACAGCTGCCGGCCTGGCTAAGCCTGGTGCCTAGGAATGTGCAGGCCCTGACTGCGTTCATGCATCCATGTGTCTGTGTGATGCAGTCCAGCACAAGCCCTCAGGCCAGGCTCACTTCCATCCAGCAGATGCTGGGGGAGGCCTCTACTTTTCTTTTATTGTTTCAGACTGACTCTCTCGGTTTGAAATCCAGGCCTCACCTCAGCCTGCCTTGCTTCCTGCCTGTGTCCTGCCCCAGGGGCTGCTGGTCTCTTCTCCTTGGCCTGAGCTCCCTTTCTCTGCCAGCAGCTATCTCAGCACCGCAGTTGTCTCTTTTCAGAAAGGAGCCATCGCCCCAGGATGGGAACATCACAGCCCAGGGGCCAAGCACTCAGCCAGTGCACAAGGCTGAGAGTTCCAGAGACAGCTCGGGTAAGCGGAGCCCGCGAGCTGCCCAGACCCCTGCCTCATCCAGGGTAGGAGCAGAGGGGCTTGGCTCACAACCACAATCTCCGAAGGACAGCTTTGTGCCCCAGCAAAAGAGGGGCTTCACCTGCTGGACCCCTACCCAGGTGCCTGCCTGTGAGGCGCTCTGCCCTCATTCTCACTCCTCTTTATGGAAAAGTGAGCAGAGGTTTGGGAGGTGACAGTGTAGGGGTGGCCTGAGTCCCCTGCCCTATGTGTGCTATGGGAAAAGAGCATCTACAGAGGGCACTGTGCCCTCCTGGCCCCTCGCCTCCTTCTGGGACCTCGTCCTCATCCTCTGTACCTGCTCATGCATCCTCTTTGTGCCCCTTCTCTTAGCACTCAGTGAAGGGCCTGTTTCAGAGCAGGGGCTCAGAAGACAGGGCTGGGGCACCAGAGACCTCCGTGGGCACCCTAAGATAGAGACCAAGAGGGGTATGGCCATGTGACATTGTGACCCAGGATACCCTGTCCGGGTCTCACCTTCCTATCTGCAAGCTGGCAGTATCCAGCCTCCAGTCCAGGAATGGCCCTCACGTGCCCATCTGCCCCAATGCACATGACCACAGAGCTCTAGGGAGCCAGACCTCCTGACAGCAGGCAGTTACTCTGTCAGCATCACCCACCCTGCCATTCTCTCATCCATTTCTCATGCAGGGCCCCTGGAGGAGGCAGAGGAGGCCCCCCAGCTGATGCGGACCAAGAGCGACGCCAGCTGCATAAGCCAGAGGAGGCCCAAATGCCGTGCCCCCGGTGAGGCCCAGCGCATCCGGCGACACCGGTTCTCTATCAACGGCCACTTCTACAATCATAAGGTGATGCCCCAGCCTGGCCTGTCCCCTGGGTACATGGGGAGCCAGCCCTGAGCACAGGCACAGCAAGCACCATGAGCTGTGTGGGGGCTGCTGGCATTCCTGTGCCCTCAGAAGGAAAAACCTCCTGCCAGGTTGCATCCACATAACAGCCCCGTTTATGACCTATGCATTTTCCAGCACATTCTCACTGTCAGTCCATCCTCACAAGTCACACAGATTTCTGGCAAGTAAGTGAGAATGCGCTGGGCAGACAGTAACGCTGAACGTATCTTCAACGAGGGCGCTTTCTAGGAGGCTTCCCCCTGAACGCGATTGGTTGATCCCTGGGAACACTGTATATTGAGCCATCACTCACACTGAATAATTAAGCAGGGGTGTGTCCAGGGCACTTGTGTCTGTGCCCCAGAGAACCTGGACGACCCCAGATTCCCAGCATGCAGCCTTTTTTCTAAGGATGCATTGTACTGACCTCAGGAAAAGCTTTCCTTCCCCAAATTACATCATTCTATAAACAAACTGAATTGTAACAGGATAAGTTGATTGTTACTATAAATAGAATGGTTGGCTGTCTGCGCAAGGCCCTGGATGGAGCGTCCTGTGACAAGCCTCGTACTACCTGCATCACTGGGAAATGCAAACTGAGATTTCCAATTGAAGCAGCTGCCCTTCTTGATAGAGGGTGACTTATGGCAGGGAGGGGGTCCAGGGGGAGGGTCTCAGGGTCCGATCTGAAGGAGCAGGTGTCCCAGGTTAAGCCATCCAGGGGCCATTCAAGCCACACTTGGGGTGCCCTGGACTTTGGAATGAAGCCAAATTCTGCTGGGCAAGCTGAAGGGACCCTGCTTTAATCTCAGGATCTCCCTTCCACTCCCTGCTAGGCTTGTGGTGAGTGAATGAATGACAATAGGGTTGCCTTTGCTAAGTCCAGAAAAATCCAAGACTATTCCAAAGTAGAGTTTCCCGAGAGAGTAAAGGGGACCCAGGGTTGAAGTTAGGCAAAGATTAACATTAACAACAGTGTAGATTAGCCCAAGGACACATAACATGACTTGAGTATTCTTTAAATCTTGTTCCAAAAGGGGTTTAGTGTGTAATGTGTTGAGTACCCATTGTTAGCATTCAAATAAAGATTGATATGCTGGTTTAAGGAATTACTCAAAAATTTTCCAAAATATATACATGAGTTTAGGTATTTTCCAGTTCTATGTTCCTTACCAAACAAAAGCCAGGCAGGGGGGGATTCTTTTGCTCCACGATTCAAAGTACTGAATGGTGGGGTTTAGCATTGGTACATTCGCTTCTCCTCGAAGGGTCTCATTCATCACTAAGAAGTGCGTCTGGCACAGTAAACCTTATTGTAGTGATTGCCAGTGTCATAGGAACACCATGTCCCAAGCTCTGCAGCCTCTGAAATGAACAGTGAGGGTTTTCATCACAGCCTCTCATTTCCGTCTGAGCCACACTATCAGGAAGAGCTACTCAGCCAGACGACACGGGGTCTCAGCCTGTCACCCAGTGAGGGCAGCTTTTCCTCCTGGTGACAGATTTGCTTATGGAATGTGAATCCATTCTTCCAGAAAAAAGTACTGCTTTCAAGGACAGGGAATAATGTCTTAAGCATTTGGAACAGCAGCTCCCCCAACTTCTGGGTGAGTAAGGGGCGTCCCAAAGAAAAGCACTATACAAAAAGCCCTTTGTCACCACGCTCAACATCCCTACAGAACTAATGTCCTTAGAAATTAGGACACAGATTCCTTGAGTCAGAGGCAACAATTGAAAAATAAATAATTCCCAGCATTGAATTTCTGAGATAGTTCCAGGTTTTGTTTCTTAGAACTGTGCACTATTACTTCACTCAGTCATTTTCCAAAACTGTTGTGATTCCCAGAAATGTTGGTTTTGTTTCCAGACTGGGTAAAACTTTGTAGCTGTTTCTACTGCCTGACCTGTTGGATTCAAATGCATTCTGTTAGAGAGAAACCATTTGTGGTTAGAGATGAGAAAGTAGCCACAGGGCCTTTTTTCCTACTTGGAGTTGGTTGGTATCACCTTGAGAAAAGGCTTCAGGCAGAAGAAACACAGTGTCTTGTTAACAAGAATTTTTGACTCTTTGAAATAGCCTAACTCCTCTCTTCCATATTTCTTTCTTTTCTTTCTTTTTTTTTTTCTTTTTTTTTTTTTTTTTTTTTGAGATGGAGTGTCACTCTGTAGCCCAGGCTGGTGCAGTGGCATGATCTCGGCTCACTGCAACCTCCACCTCCCGGATTCAAGCGATTCTTCTGCCTCCTGAGTAGCTGGGACTACAGGTGTGCACCACCATGCCTGGCCAATTTTTGTATTTTTTGTAGAGATGGGGTTTTGCCATATTGGCCAAGCTGGTCTCGAACTCCTGACCTCGTGATCCTCCCGCCTTGGCCTCCCAAAGTGCTGGGATTACAGGCATGAACCACTGTAATCCCAGCCCTCTTTTCCATATTTCTTTGGACAAGAAAACCTAATCCCAGTCCTGGCTTTCTATGTAACTGAGTCACTCTGCACCTCAACTAGAATCAAGCCGGGGGAAGCAGATCAAGGTTGAGTCTCACTCTGGCACAGCATGCTTCATTTTATTGTGCTTCTTGTTACTGTACCTCGCAGATTATTACAGATGGAAGGTGTAAACATCTGCAATTTTTTTTTTTTTTTTTTTTACTGCACCCGCGTCTTCTGCAAATTGAAGGTATGCGGCAACCCTGTGTTGAACAAGTCTGTCGGTGCCGTTTTCCAACAGTGTGTGTTCACTTTGTGTCTCTGTGTCAGATTTTTTAGCAATAAAGTAGTTTTAATTAAGGCATGCCTATTTTTGAGATGTAATACTCTCACCCTTAAGAAACTACAGTATAGTATAAACATATCTTGTATATGCCCTGTGAAACCAAAACATTTGTGTGACTCACTTTATTGAGATGTTCGCTTCATTGTGATGGTCTGGACCTGAACTCACAATGGCTCCCAGATGTGCCTGTACTTATCAGAGCAGGGACCAGTGGGGGATACTGAATAGGTCCTTGAGCTCTCTGAGCCTCAGCTACCTCCTTGGGAAAACAGAGCTAGGATCTCAGAGGAGGAATGTGTGAATCTAAACTTGAGTTTGAAAAGCAAAGGGAGGTTCACCTGCAGAGAAGTCACATTTGCTGGGAGGCACCAGCACCAAGAGGGTAACATGTAGGGTTTCAGGAATCATGGAATCCTTTGAGTCAGGGCTCTGTCTTTTCTAGATGGGTGACTCTGAACAAGCTGGGTAGCCTCCTAAAGCCTATGATTCCTTTCTAAGAAAAGGGGACTGGTTATAGGTGCCTCAAAGGGTTATTATGAATATTAAATCAATGATTGTATGTAAAATCTTAGCGGGTTCAGTACACAGCTAGTGTTTATTGAGGACCAACCTATTTCCTTATGTGTCAGGCAGAGTCCTGGTTGATTTCATATATGGTGTCTCTTAGGCAAAGGCAAGATACCTGCAAAAAATATAATGTGCCCCCACCACCCCCCAGCCAGATTGTGAAGAAGCTCTATGACTGGAGCACAGGGTGCTTGTTAGGCAACCATAGTGTCATATGCGCATGGCAATGAGAAGAACTACAGATGATATTGCATAGGCCCCAGGAAGCCTTCAGATACTTTTAGATCCATGCTTTCAAACAATGCTTCTCACATTGAAGTGCACAGATTGCTTGGCCTTGTGTTCTACAAACGCAGACTCCGATTCAGGTGGTGTGGAGCAGGGTAGGGAAGGGAGCTGAGACTGTATGGGTGCAGCTGGGCTAGACCTCACTTGGAGGTGCCTGGGTTTTAGAAGTCTGTGCCTGTAGGCAAGTGGTGCAGAGTACAGATTAGAGGGACTGAGACCAGAAGGGAACAAATTGGGAAGCTGATGGGGTGTGACCAGTGCCTCTACTAGGCACCGCTGGGAGAATGAAGAGGAGGGTACAGACTGGGGAACTTTCAACCTTAGAATCAACAGACACCTGGTGACTTGATCAATAGAAAGAGTGAGGGAGAGACTGGTTCCCCCACCCTTGTGAATGACTTCCATGGTCCTGGTTCCTTGGGTCCAGAGAGCTGGCCCTTCTGGATGTGTAGACATCTGCCTTAGGCCTCTGGAAGGCGTGCACTACTACAGCTTCCCGGAGTGTCCCCCAGGTCTGGGAACAGCTTGTGTGTGCATCAGCGTGAATGGACAGGCACAGGTGTTCCCAGCGTCACCTGCTGCCTGGGTCTGCTCACCATCGTGATGTCAGCCCCTTGTCCCCTCGGGGCCTGCCCTGAACTTCTCTCCCTTCCTGGTATAGACCTCCGTGTTTACTCCAGCCTATGGGTCCGTGACCAATGTGAGGGTCAACAGCACCATGACAACCCTACAGGTGCTCACCCTGCTGCTGAACAAATTTAGGGTAAGCCTGGCCACGAGCAGCCTTGCCCCAGGATGCCAGTGATTTGCTGTTCTGTTGGGGGTGGGGTTCTGGGGAAAGTTGCCCGTGGCTCCTGGGCAGAAGGTTTAGCAAGGGTCCTTCTGCTGAGCTTTTGTCTCTCGGATTTCAAGCAAGAGGGGGTTGGGAGAGGGCAGGTTCCTTGTGGCTTGTGTGTGTGTTACTGGGGGTGTAGTTACCGTCAGGGGACCCTCTCAGTTGTCTCCCATCTCAAAGCACTGTGATCTGACTTCCTGTGACTGCCTGTGCAGGTGGAAGACGGCCCCAGTGAGTTCGCACTCTACATCGTTCATGAGTCTGGGGGTAAGTACCTGCCCCACTTCTGGATCATAAAAGCAAAAGGTCTCTGCCTTGTTCTGCAAGCCCCCTCCCCACCAACCACCGACTGTACTCCCTCCCAGACGGGCTCTGGGCTGGCTTGCCTAGTGGGCTGGGGCACACTGTGCCTCCCAGCATGAATATTTCTCCCCCACCCAAAGCCAGGCACACTATGGAAGCCTCGAGAAAAAGAAAACATACTTTTGGCTTCAAATTTAAAGCACATTAAAATGTTCTTGGATTTTCTAGGTCGCTCAGTACATTAAGTTTAATTCTTTCAGGATTCTGAAAGAGAATCCCACCAAACTGTAGGAAGCCTCCCTCTCCACCTCTTCCAGTAAATGGATGGGTCCCTAGCTCATTGGAGCTGAGTCAGGAAGGGTGGCGTGCATGTCAGGAAGGGTGGCGTGCATGTCACAGTGCATCAGGCCCTGGCCCTCCTATCTCAGCTTTTCTTTCTCCCACCCCCTCAGATCTTGTTTCTCTTCAAGCTGCACCTTTGTGGAATGACATCGTAGGGGAGGAAAAATATCTTTTCCTTCTACCCATTTAGGTTCATTGGCTGAGGCCCTGTATTTAGATTAACAAAAGACAGATTAAGGAGAAGAACAGACAGAAGTTTGTTAACACTTGCATCATGCATACCCTTTGCAATATCCAGGGATGAGTGGTTAGAATTTGGGCTTAAATAGCATATTCACAAAAAAGCAGTAAGTTTTTAGGGAAGTGACAGGACAGAGCAGAAGGGCCTGAGTTTCTGGGGAGGCGAAGGGCGGGAAGGCCACTGCATGGGGAGCTGTCGTCCGAATGGAGGGGCTTCACCGGGACATGCTGTGCAGGTTCCTCTGGTGCCCTCTCCAGACTGAGGAGGGGCTCAGGTTGTCTCTGGAGATTAACTCCATCCTTCCCTGGAGAGGGGCAGGGGCGCACCTTGACAAATTTATGTCCTGCTTTTTGGCAAATAGGGGCGGGCAGAGAGCCTCACTTGCATCTTCTTCTTCTCAATTGCCAGCTGCTCCACTTAATCCTTATGCCAAAGTGGCAGATTTGGGGGCCCTGTTCTGCCTTCCTTCAGCATGAGCAGGGATCTCTCAGGGCAGCGCTATTAGCGAGGTCTGTGTTCTTAGGGTTCCCTTCGCCCCTAGACGCGCATTTTCTATCAGTTCCTAATCTTGAACAGAGACAGGTGATCCTAATCTGCCGTGATTTTTGTAAACCATCTTCTTTTTCAGAGCGGACAAAATTAAAAGACTGCGAGTACCCACTGATTTCCAGAATCCTGCATGGGCCATGTGAGAAGATCGCCAGGATGTTCCTGATGGAAGCTGACTTGGGCGTGGAAGTCCCCCATGACGTGAGTGGGGGCTGAGGTTGGGGAGGCCTGCTCTAGGGTGAGGGGTTCTTGGGTGACGGGGCCTACCGAGGACTCCTGGCCAGAGCCCTCTCAGGTGATGTCTCCAGGAGCTCCACACCCTCCCCAAGGGCTCCCAGCCCAGCACAGGGAGGCACCAGCCCTCCCTCTCCCATCAGTGACCGCCAGCGCCAGCAGCTTAGGGGAAAGAAGAATTTGGGTCCTATAAAACCATGGCCCTGTCCTTTTCCTTTCAGGGAAGTAAAGTCTTTTCCTTCATTGGAATGTATTTTGTTGTCATTATGTGAGAGACCTATGCAAAGGGTTTTTAACTAGGCCGTACCTCACACCTGTGGAAGACAGGCAACTATTTAAGTCTTACCAATAGCCTGAGTTCTGACCAGACAGTGAGTGCAATTCCAAACTCCTTTGCTTAGAAGACGCTTACAGGGTTTGAACCTCAGGTAGGAGGCCTAGTGACCCCATATCCCTCAGGCTGCTGCAGTTGCATTCCACTGTTAGAAACAATGGTGCTCCCACCTCCCTACCCCCCAGCCCAGAGGGCACCCAAAGTGACAAGGCTGCTGTACTGAATCCTCTTCCTAATATTCAGTTTAGTATTTCCTCCCAGGGATAACAGTTGCCTTTGAGATAACAATAGGCTCCTGTCCTGGCATCTGTACACAACCCAGCAGTGTAGGGGTGGGGTGGGAAAAGCGGCAGCTCCTTCAGTGGATACAAGATGTTGGCTGGATGAGCCACTGTGGAAGCCTTGAGGAAAAAAAAAACATACTTTTGGCTTCGAATTTAAAGCACATTAAAATGTTCTTGGATTTTCTAGGTCGCTCAGTACATTAAGTTTGAAATGCCGGTGCTGGACAGTTTTGTTGAAAAATTAAAAGAAGAGGAAGAAAGAGAAATAATCAAACTGACCATGAAGTAAGCAGCACTGAAACAGCCAGTCATGAGTCCTGAACATCAGGGCAGGTCTGCAAGGCACAGCACCAGTGCCAGCTGGGAGGTCTCTCTCCTTCATGGGCACCGGTGCCCTGGCATGGGAAGGCCTGCTAACCCTGGCTCTCTGGCATTACCCTCTGGCCCCCTGCTTGGTATTGCCACCACGCTGGGGTGACAGCTTGCCAAAACGGTGGGACACAGCCCTGATCACCCATCCAGCCTTGGCATCTTCACTAGCATAGGAATGAGCTGCAGAACACCTGGCAGGAGACTCAGGCAGGAACCCAGGTGGGCACTGGGTCAAGCTTCTGAGGTCTGCTAGTGATGGAGCTCCAAGGAGCAGGCATACTGAGGCAGACTTGGTCTGGTCGGGGCCTTTCGTCCTAGTGGGAATTCTGAGCCTTCTCCAAAGTGGCAGATGTTGGAACTCCCAGCCTCAGCTGATGTTTTCAGGTGCAGAGGGCTAGTTCAATGAAAAGGTGAGCAGGTGTCACCTGCCAGCTCCTGGGGACACCACGCCAGGGTCCGGCTGCATGAGGTTAGCCAGGCTGTAGTCCCAATGATGTCTCCCCCTCAGCAAAGTGAACTGTGGTGCAGGACTTGTGGAGGGCACCCCACCCAGGGCTGGCAGGGAGGCAGCTGGGAAGGAAAGGGCAGGAGCTCACTGAGGGGGCCTGGGGTGGGTAGGAAAAGGATGGATATTAGCTTCTGGTTGAAGGGCCCACGGAAAGCCACAACCTCCAAAGGCTCCTGTCTGTGCAGCCAGACCCCACACAGACAGAGGAGACCAAATTCAGAGGGAATCTTCCACTCTGCAGTCAGTCTTGACTCTGTAGGATTTGAGAGTTGAAAGGGATCTGGGGGTCAACTAGTGGGTCCACTTAACATACAGAGTGGACACTGAGGCCGGCACAAGGAAGGTTGCTGCATAGCTTACGGCATAATCTGGGCTGAAACATGGGCTTCCTGATTTCTGCCCTACTGCCTTGTCCACTCCACTGTGCTGTTGCCTGTATTAGAGTCTTTGCAATAGAAATGGCAACACTCTGCTTTGATGCTCTGTGCAGTCCGCAGCCCGGTTTGACTGCTCCTCATGAGATACAGGCCACAGCCTTCCCTCTCTTTGGCAGAGGAGAGATGAGGCTGCTGCAGGGATCTCCTGAGCTGGCCATCTGCAGGTCCCTCCCTCTGCTGCCCACCTCCCTGCCCGGTCCAGCCTCAGTGAGTCCTCTTGGCGATGTCTCCCTCCAGGTTCCAAGCCCTGCGTCTGACGATGCTGCAGCGCCTGGAGCAGCTGGTAGAGGCCAAGTAACTGGCCAACACCTGCCTCTTCCAAAGTCCCCAGCAGTGGCAGGTGCACACTGAGCCCTGGTCGCTGGTCCCGGCCGGTCACATTGACTGATGGCCACCGCCTGAGGAATCTAGTGCCTGTGCGTCTACCTGCCTGAAGCCTGAGCTCCATGATTCCCACAGCCAGCTCTTGGTTCCGAGATGAACACCCACAGGAAGCCGACTGAGGCCTGAGGGGCTAGGAACTTGCTGGGTCAGATCTGTGTGGCCAGCCCCGTCCACACCATGCCTCTCCTGTACCGGAGAGCAGTGCTGGCCCAGCCCCTGCAGCTTTAGCTTCATCCGCTTGCTCATTGCCTGTCCCAGAGACCCTGTGGATCCACAAGTCCCTATCCTCTTCCTTCATATGAGATTCTTGTCCGCCCTCATATCATGCTGCCCCACAGGAACACTGCTGGGAAAAGCAGGGCCTGCCAGCAGGTATGAGATCTAGCCTGCTTTCAGCCGTCATCTCACCACAGCGTCCCCGGCTTCTAAGCCTCCAATGTCACCCTGTGAGTCTGGCACAGCTCAGCCCCAGCACAGAGGTGAGATCAGGAATAAGGCCACAAGTATCTCACTTTCTCTGCAGAAATCAGTCTTTACTTCATCAGAGAGACCTAAAGGGATTCTTACAAGGAGCTTGCTGCAAGAAACACGGCCATCCAGTCACATTGATGAGAGTCCACAGCTGCCCAGCAGCAGCTCCGGAAGGCAGTGCTCAGCCCCATCACCACTGTCCAGTGGATGCCTGTGTACCTCTTGCCTTTTCTGGGCTTGTGTTTCTCTCTTCTAGTGGGTGGGGATGACTTCCCTGGAAGGAAGAATGATAAGGAGAAATGTCTGTTTTGAGGAAAGGGCTTTGAATTCCCTAGGGCCAGATACTGAACAATTTGTGTTTGTGACTGATGGAGAATTTCAGGAATGAATGAGACAGCCTTTGCGAAACTATGCAACAGTTTACATCAGTCATGTGAAGTATTCGTCTCAAACAGAGCAAACTGAAGACCAAATTATTCTCCTGTTGAGGTCCACGGATGGCAGATTTAAAGGGAAGAGCCACAAAGGCTTGCAAAGATAGGAGAAGCTCCATCTCTAAAGCATGTAGAAGCTCCTTACGGGTGCCCATCAAGAGCAGAGCTCGGAAGCCACCATGCTGTGCGGAACTGCTCGTCAGGGCAAATGTCACAGCAGGATTTCCCCAACCCAGCCCCATCATCACAGACACAGCTGCAAGGGAGGCCTGTTCACTGTTTTGGTGACTCTGCCCTCCTTTGGCAGCATAGATCCTTAGGTGCTCAATAAAGGCGTGCTGTATTGAACTGAAGAAGTGAGAACCAAGCTTTCTTTTTTTTTTCTTTCTCTGCGTCCACCCTGAGTCCCTACTCTAACTTCTGACACTCTTATCCTAAAGGATGTGTGGCAGAAGAGCCACAACTCGCTGCTCTAGGAGCCGACATGACTCCTTCATTTCTGTGCATGCCCTGAGGACTAGGGTGGTGCCTGAGGAGAAGCTGCCATGGAACATGCAGGCGTCACTAGTGGGAGCCTAGAGGTGACCTGGATGATGAGCAATAGAGTCACCCTGAGCCATAGAATCTTAGCATCAGGAGGGCCCCAAGAATCTTCCAGGCCAGGGGCTCAGGTGGGATGGAAGCAGGGCCTAGGAGAGGGTACAGAACAAATCAAACAGGAGCTCCCAGGTAACTGCACTCCCAAGCTATTATTTACAACCTCAGGTATAGGACAGCTCCTGTCCCATTTTTCAGCTGTAACTGAGTGACTGCCTTGTGCCAGGCCTGTGCTCAGCCCTGGAGGCACAAAGATGGAGCCGGTCTGTCCTGTGTCTAGGGGTCTCCTCATCAGGAGAAGAAGGCCAGGCACTGGGAGGATCAGCAGATAGCTGAGCAGTGAGCCGGCAAAGTTTCTGGGAGTGAGGTGAGGCCGAGGCAGAGTTGGCTAAGAAATGCATGTGGTGTCACAGGTCAAGATGCACCTGCCAGCCAGGAGCAGGCCAGGTCCTGGCACACAGGAAGCCAGTGGAGCAGGAGACCCTCTCCAAGCACCAGCCTCTTTGGTTGGTTGGTTTGCTTTTGCAAGTTATTACAATATTACTTAAGACCTTTTTGGATAAGTGTCACTTTTAAGGTAGGTGTTATCGATCTAATTTCTGAACATTACGGGTCAGAAAAATCACTAGCAAGTGGCTCAGAAAAAGGGAAAAGGTACACTTCTGCAATCAGCTGAGGAGTTCACACCTTTTTTTTTTTTTTTATCAACATGATATTTGCTGTTCAGAGGCAATCTGAAAAGCTGCAAATTCAGCTCACCTCAACCCCATAATTTCAAAGGTTAGAGGCTGGTCTCTGTAGTTTCCTACTGGTTCCTGTGGGGAGCTCCCGCTTTCTTTCTCCATAGAGCTTAGGGTATTTCTCATATGCCCCGTTGGCTACCTAGTGTCTCAGGTAATAAAACATATTTGAAGATAAAGCAAAGATCCCTATGGGAGAGTGTTGTCTCCTAAAATAGGACTGTCTTGCCAGCACAGGCCTCAAGAACCAGAGAGAATAATAAACAGCACAGGATGAAATCAGCATGATTGCAAAAGGACTGGACTCAGGAAAAACAAGTTTGTTTACCCAGAACAAATTACCAGAAGGGATCAAAAACATCTTGTTTTTCCTCAGGGATAACCATATGCTACCTGCTTGGAATGTTTACCAGAAAATGGAATAAGACCTTCCCACTGGCAAAATAGAGCCAGGGTTCACCCAGGATACATCTGGCCCCTTAGTCCCATGGAAACAAGGCCCAAAGCATGTCCAGTCTGACCAGACGATTTGTGGAGGAACAAGCAGTGCAAAATGTGTCCCTGGTGTGTAGGACGCAGGTGCCTCGCAGCTGCGGAGGGGCAGCGGGATATCCTTGCCAGGTGCAGTGGTGGGCAGCAGCCCCCTGCCGTCAGTTCCTCAGTGGAAATCAGACAGGAAGCTTGGTCGATCAGAGCCAAGCAACTGAGTATAAAAACAGCCAGATGCATGGCCTATATTTAGGCCCTGAGAGCTGCGATTGTTTGGGGTCAGGCTAGCTGCTCACATGCCCTGCCTGAGACTCATGTTGTGCAGGGTGGGGCCCTGTGCCCTCCTGGTCAACTTTTAACAGAGATGTTTTCTCAGACTTAGAAATGGGAATTCCCAGGATTTTCTTTCCCAGAGAGTCCAAAGGAAACAGAAAGCCAAGTCTCCAGCTTGGTGGAAAGAACCATTGTTCAGGATCCCTGGGCTGAGAGTTCTTGGTGGGAGACGGACCACTCTAATTACTGCACATGAGCCACACCTATAACTGTCTTTCTGGCACTTGGGCTGGGGATCCATGTTGCCAAACACAGACCCAAGGCAGCCTGTGTGTGTGTGTGTGTGTGTGTGTGTGTGTGTATGTGTAAGCCAGTGGGGTACAGGGGACAAAGACATAGGAAAATGAAACTGTCTTGCCAGGACTTTGCTCACCCCAGAAGACTCTTCTTCCTAGAAAGAACCCTTCAAATACCACTGGGCTCAGGGGCACACTGGCCCCTGCTGGGTAGTTTCTCAGAGACGCCCCAGCCACTAAGGGATCTAGCCTCTCTTGGGCCAGAATCCCCACAAATATGTGCAGAACAATTCCGAGACTGTGTCCACCCCCTGGCTCCCACGCCCTTGTTCCCTTTCTCCCTTGTGTTTTGTAAATATCATGTGTGACCATTTTCAATAATTTGCATAAAAATTGCCTAGAATTCCATTTGGGAGATACACTGTTATAGAAAGGTTAATAGGCTCTGGAGCCAGACTTTCTGATTTCAAAGTCTGTCTTTCCCACTTATAAATGTGCATGACCTTGGGTGAGTTTCTTGCCTCAGTTTTCTCATCTGTGAAATGAGGATTCTGTGTGGAAGAAAGCAAACTCAAAGTGCTTTCTACTATTCTTTCACTCAGCAGCAATAATCACAAAAGACTTCTGTGATCAAATGGGGTGGGGGGTTCTCCCCACACACCAGCCAAGCA
Organism: Piliocolobus tephrosceles; assembly: GCF_002776525.5. Taxonomy (NCBI): domain Eukaryota; kingdom Metazoa; phylum Chordata; class Mammalia; order Primates; family Cercopithecidae; genus Piliocolobus; species Piliocolobus tephrosceles. The sequence continues at coordinate 87,613,791 of NC_045442.1, read as the reverse complement.
ATCATTTCTGCAGGGACACCAGCTGGGTGTCCTCTAATTCAGTTTTGACACCATCTACTTGGAGATAGCATCACTTCTCATAGGTTGAGGGCTCAGTCTCATAAGGTGGTCTCCACCCTTCCCATTAGTTACAAGCCCTGGCCTCTGGAACTTGTGAACTACCCACTTTAAGTTGGGATTTCCATGACCCCCTCCTTGGGTTAATTTGCAAGAGTGTTCACAGAACTCAGAGAAACACATTTCCTGGTTTATTACAAATGATATTCCAAAGGATACAGAAAAAGAAATGCATAGAGTGAGCTATGAAGAAAAGGGTGCAGAGCTTCCATCCCCTTCCCCTTTGCACCCCCCAACCCCAGGTGCCACCCTCCAGTAACATCCATGTGTTCAAGTATCCAGAAGCTCTCTGAACCCAATCCTTTTGGGGCTTTTATGGAGACTTCGTAACATAGGCATGAATGATTAATTCATCAGCCATTGGCGATCCACTTCACCTTCAGTTGCCCTCCTCCCCAGATGTTGATAGGGTGGAGCTGAAATCGCCATCCTTTTATTCCTGCCGTGGTCTTTATAGTGACCAGCCCCATCCTGAAGCTACCCAAGGGCTGCCAGTCATCAGTCAACTCATTAGCATATAAAATGACATCACTTTGGAGATTCTAAGGATTTTAGAAGTTGTATGTCAGGAAATGGGTAGAAGACCAAGTATGTATTTCACAATATCACAGGATAATAACAATTCCTATCTCTTAAGGTTGGTGGAGGTACATTGGTCAACTTTAATGCAATAACACCACCAAAAATCTCAGTGTTACAAGAGCATTTGTTTCTCTAACGTTATGTGGGACTGTTGTAGCTACATGTGAGCTTCTGTGGCTCTGCTCCATGTGTCTTATCATCCTGGGTCCTAGACTAAAGGAACAGCCCCTACTTGGGACATGCTATTCTCAAGGCAGAGGGAAAGAGCAGAGTCCTGGCAGAAACACAATGACTCGAAGCTTCTTCTGGGATATGGTGTACCCCTTGCATCCAGTCACATGCAGTCGGCCAATTGAAATCAGTGGTCAAGTCAACATCAGCGGGATGGGCATGTGGTTCACAAGGAGGCACTGGAGTCACACCACAAAGTGCAGGGACCAAAACCAGAGAAGGTGGAACAAACTCTTAGGAACAATCATGCCTCAGGAATCTCACGTGAGATCCTCAAATGCTGCAAACAGTGTGCGGCACACAATAAGCACTCAGTGTTAATTATTATTATATTAATAGCTAGGCTGAAGGCATAAAACCCTACCTGCTTTCTCTCCTTGTCTTTTTCCCATTCTCCTTTACCCTCCTCTTCCTCGTATCTTTCTCTGGCTCTCCCTCCTCTCCATCCTTACTGCCTAGGACTCTGTCTACACTTAGAGACACAAACCCCTTTATTTCCTGACCTTCATCTCTCTCTTTTTAAAAAATCCATCCTTGTTTACCCGATGCTTTAGTCGACATACCTCTGGGCCTTCTATGGCTGGCCCAGTTGTTTTCAGGTATAGGAAAAAGGGATAATCCACCTTTATGTAGACATGAAAAGAGTTAGTTTTAATTAGTAACTACCTTACTAACAAAAAGGTTTTTTAAAATTATCTTTTTATTTTAGTGTATATAGAGCAGACACTCCCAACAGGTCACATTTGCTCCTGACACTTTTCCTAAACCATTTCTACATATCTGGCCATTGCTCTTTACCCCCAAACCCTCCAACCACCAGCATCAACCAACTTATAACAATTTAATAATAAAAGTAACAGCAATGACTGTCATTTCTTCTGTGTTATACATTGTGCTAAGTGCCTTACATTATCTCATTTAATCACTGCAATAGTCCGGATACTCTCTAGATTGTGAGTGGAGCTTCTTTGTCCAGACCTCATTCAGCTTTGTGCTTTGCCATATGCAGAGACAGCTCCCTACAGAGCAGAAAGCCTCAGCTTAAGAGAATGAACCTGTGACTTAGTTTAGCCTCCACCAACAACCCACTGTATTACTTCAGGCAGGTCAGCCTCTCTTGCCTCAGTTTACTGATTTGCAAGACAGATATGATAATCTGTGCTTCATGACACTATGGTGAAGATGAATAACCGGAAGACAAGATGTAAAAGCACTTTGTAAACAATAAGGCATCTTATAAATTCATTCATTCAACAAATATTTACTGAGTGTCTGTTCCCTGCTGAGCACTGTTATTAGCACTGCAGACACAATAAAGAACTAAAGAGACAGATCATGACAGGCATCGTGTGCCAAAGTCAAGCAAGGCCCTTGACTTTGCTCTAATAAGTTGGGAAGTCTTTGAAAGTTTTGAACAAATGAATGACATGATCTGACTTAGGTTTAAGAGGATTACTCTGGGGTTGTGAATAGACTGTAGGGCAACCAGTCAGGAAGCCAGTATAATAATCCAGAAGGTGGATGAAGGTGGCTTGGTGGTTATAGCAGTGGAAGTGTTGAAAGTGGCTCGATAATGAATATATTTTAAAGATGAAGCCAACAGAATTTGCAGATAAATCACAGGTGAGTTTTGGATGAAAAAAAGAAGCGACAACAATGACATCAAGGTTTTTGGCCTGAGCAACTGGAAAGATGATGGGATCTTCATCCATCCCTGGGAAGAAGACTGTTGCAAGAACAGGTTAGGTAGATATCAGGAATTCATTTTGGGGTATGTTAAGTTTGGGATGTCCATTACACATGCAAATGCAGCTCTTGAGTAATCAGTTCGATATACAAGTCTAAAGTTTAATAACATTCACGTCCCACGGTCAGACTGGAGTTACCAATGCGGGAGTCTTCAGCATGCAGCAATAGCATTGGAAGCCAAGAGATGGAGGAGTTCCCCACGGAGTGGGGGAACTCGGAGGTCAGCTGGTCAGATGATTGGGCACGGCCAGGATGGCTGAGGAGGAGCCTGCAAGGAAGAAGAACCAAGAGAGATCATTACTAATGAGCAACAATAGGGGTGTGTTGAAATCAGATTTTGGAACCATAAAGAACCACTCCAATTCTGGGTCGTCCGCTTACACACGGTGAACGGAGCAAATTTCTTCTCTGAGCCTTGGTTCCTTTCCTGTAAATGGAGTATAACCGCTCCCATCTTACAGGTGCTTTTCGGTGATAATTAAATAAGGTGACTTCGTGAAAAGTACCAGGCTCTCAAAAAGCTCAGTATTTGTAGAAAGTATGCAGTTTCTAGGTTGGAGAAGCCAGAGTTTGTTTTCAAAAGCCTCGACCACACACAAGGGCGGTTACAGCTCTTGAGGTCCTGGGGGGCGGGGGGTCACAGGACGCCTTCCGAGTGGGGGCGGGGAGAGAAGAAAACAAAACCACAAGAAAAAACGAATAACGCTTTCGGGTGGGCCCGGGACCATAGAGGGTCGCTCCGCCTCATTCCTAGAGCGACCGCGGCGGCGCCAGAGCGCGGCGAGGCCCTCACTTCCGGCGGCGCGGGAGGCGCCCAGCGAGCCAGGGTGGTGGCTGGTCCCGCGCGGTGAGTGGGCCTGTGGCGAGTGCGGCGCGTGGGGCTCGCGTCGGATACTCGGGTCCGCTCGGGAGCGCGCTGGCCTTAACGAGGGCGGCGCGGGCCGGGGCGATGGCGTGGCTGGCGTCTCCGGCCTCCGGGCTGTGCCTGGCCGCCGGGCGGGGGCTGGAGGGCCACGCGGGCTCAGGGTGGGGCCGCGGCCTGCGCGGCGGGCGGGCCGGGTCAATGAGGAGCGGGCGGCGGAGTGCTGGGGACATGGGAGGCTTGGACTGGGGGCCCTCGGCGAGGCGCGGCCCGCAGCGGGTGGAACCGGTCGGGTGAGCAGCGGCCCCGGCCCCTTCCGTCGCTCGGAGCGTTCGAGGACTAGTTAATGTGGAAGAAATTCTTAGGTGGCACAGGGCTGCTCTGAGCGGTTTTCAGATTCAGACTCATTGCAACTTCTAACATCCTGATGGTGTTGCCACTTTATCATTACCCTCCCCATTTTACGAGGAAACTGAGGCACATTCCAGTTAGCTGGGTGTGCAGGAACAGCAGCTTCTGTCACTCAGGTTTAACTTGGTGCTTGCCCCTGCTGAGGAGCTATGCAAAGCACGGGTCGCCGGGCTGCCACTAAGAATACAGGCCCTGGAGTCAAACTGCTAGGATCTGGGAACCCAGCCAGTGCCTTCTAGCATTGTGCCCTTGTTTCCTTAACTTCAAACGGAAATAACTGTATAAAGGTGCCGGGAGAATTAAAGAGCTAGTACAGAATCAAGTTACACAGTGTCTGGCACATACTACCTATTAGAGTATGATTGCCTCATCCGTAGGTGGATTTGACAGTCTTGAGTTTCTGACTACATCTGACTTCCATTGTATTAAATGCATGTACTTTTAAAAATATGTATAATGACCATTATAGTTATTAAAAAAAAAAAAAAAACCCAACAACACCAACACCATGTACCAAACTAACACAGTGTCTCCTGTGTGGTAGATGTTCTGTAAATATTTGCTTAAGTTAAGGACTGGGTAGTGCTAACTGTAATCTTGTGTTATATGCAGCTTGCTCTTATGCTAACCATAATTACAGCTGATGTAATTATTAAATATCCAGATAAAGTCCTGGGCCTAAAGTCTCAATTATACAATAAGATGAAAGGAAGGCAAGAAAAATGATGTTTTTGTTTTCATTTATTTGCTTTATATGCTTGTATGCAAAGAAACCCAGAGTAATTGTTTCTGTTTTAAATTCCACATTCTGACAAGAGATAATGAAAAGTAGTTCCAATAATTGTATTGCTTTTGAAGTTCTAGATTTTCCCACATTGCCAGCTATGTGGGGTTTGTAGGGATTTTTGTTGGTTTGTTTTGGCTGTTATTGTAAATAGCCACAAGTCAGCCTTATACATAAATAAAATTGTTTCAGATTTTGAATTTTGCAGCATTTGGGTATTCTAAAAATTCCATCCTACTTTTAACATGTAAACTCATTTTCTCCCCGCTCTCCTTTTCTTGTGTCCTACCTACCATGCTCTTTTCTACTCAGTTTCATTCCACTATCTGGTAAAAGTTCTTTTGCAGTTTTCCTCTCTCCGAAAACAATACTTTTGTTTTGGATTTTCAACAGATTGCTTTCTTGGATCATTAGGATCTATAAAAACCAATAATAAAGTGTGTCTTCATAGACTAAGTAAACCTACCACTCCCTCTAGAGAAGTTTCGATTTTCAAAACACTTTATGCTACAGAATTAGAGCTAAGCTGTCATCTAGAGCTATGGAAATCGAATGCTAAATACAGATAAACAAGAATATATCATAAAGTAGTATAATGTGTCATTTCTTACTCATTTGGATACTTTAGGCAGTTACTACTGAGTAGAAGTTTAACACGGAACTAAATATTAAAACATAGTGATATTCTATTACACAAATTTTGATTGTCTTTTGGAGTCATTCCATTCCCATTAAGATTTACCATATCTCCACTTTTTAGTCCTTCAAAATTCTGTACTCATTTGGTAATGCCTAGAAAATTTATATTTCACCTCATCACTTTTTTTTTTGTCCTGTCCCAATAGACAAACTCCAGTGGTAAACTCAGTCAAAATTTGGTGATATTTGTTAAGCTTAAACTCTGGAATTGTTAGAATTACTTTGCAAGTATTTCCCCCCATATTATCTTTGTTTGCATTTATACTTTTTAAATTTAAACATGAATGCAATTTTGGTGGGTTGAAGAGATACTAAAATTGATTAATTAACAGATATCTATATTTTTTTTCTGATCATCTATACTTTTTTTTTTTCCTTCTACACACAGAAAATTCTGAGGTGTGCACCGCTAGGAAATGAAACACTAGTTCAGAAGAAGCCTGTAAACTCTCTTACAAATACATTTGGTTATTCACCATGAGGTTAGCAAAGCCTAAAGCGGGTATTTCTCGGAGCTCAAGCCAAGGAAAGGCCTATGAGAACAAGCGCAAAACAGGCCGGCCGCGGCAGAAGTGGGGCATGACTATTCGATTTGACTCAAGCTTGAGTAGACTCAGAAGAAGCTTGGATGACAAACCCTATAAATGTACTGAATGTGAAAAGAGTTTCAGTCAGAGTTCAACTCTTTTTCAACACCAGAAGATCCATACTGGAAAGAAATCCCATAAATGTGCTGATTGTGGGAAAAGTTTCTTTCAGAGTTCTAATCTCATTCAGCATCGACGGATCCATACTGGGGAAAAGCCCTACAAATGTGATGAGTGTGGAGAAAGCTTTAAACAGAGCTCAAATCTCATTCAGCACCAGAGAATTCATACTGGAGAAAAACCCTATCAGTGTGATGAGTGTGGCCGGTGTTTCAGCCAGAGCTCCCACCTTATTCAACATCAGAGAACCCACACCGGGGAGAAACCCTACCAGTGCAGTGAATGTGGCAAATGTTTCAGTCAGAGCTCTCATCTGAGGCAGCACATGAAGGTGCATAAAGAAGAGAAGCCTCGTAAAACCCGAGGCAAAAATATCAGGGTGAAGACTCACTTACCCTCTTGGAAAGCTGGTACAGGAAGGAAGTCTGTGGCTGGTCTCCGTTAAGTATAGGGCTTTTTGACAGCTTTTTGAGCCCTCTTGAGAAAAAATAAAAAATAAAAAATGAAAGGAATCTTTTTTAGAAATAGAGATGCTTTATAGTAGATCACTTAAATACTGGATCTTTTGCTAGTGTGAAAACATTGGGAATTTAATGACATTGAGCTGAAAGAAATTACTTGAGTCCAGCTACCCTCATTTCTTTTTTATGTGACATGGAGCACAAAGAACTGAAAATACGTTTTGAGGGAGCATGACATTGTTGACCTCATTTGAAATTACTTCCATTTTCAAAAACCATCATGATTTACAGATACATTTTGAGAAAAAACATCATGTTTTGAGGATACATTTGTGAAAGTGCAGGTGTGCCAATGATTACTCAGTTTTAGGACTTTCTGTGGAAGAAAAAAGGGAGAAGAAATTAATTCCACTACTTTTGAAGTTCTGCAACAGATGAGTTTTTTTTTGTAAAGTTTTATAGTATATTAACCATTGGTTTATGACTCTAGATTCAACATATTAAAATGTATTCAAGCTCACAGATTTTTAATCAGTAAGGCCCTAATCAGTAAGAACTAATATTATTAGTTCTTTTATTTCTTCTCCTTGTGGACAGCTGTTAATTAAAGGAGTAAGGATTTCCCTGTTTGTTTTTGTTTGTGTGTTTTTTAACCAAATTCTTAGAGATGCTATAGAATCTAAATGAGAACTGAATTGAACCTTAAGTCTCATATTCCTACTAATAGAGTTCTTTGTGATGGTAACTGCTGTGTCATTTGTTTTCCACAAGTTGGGATGGATTCATATCGATCCAACCCCATGTCCTTGACCTCTTCTGGCATTCTCTTGTGCTCTGACAAACTGAGCCAGCCTTTTAGATCTACATGAATAAACGAACTATCTTACCAAGAAAAATCTCAGCTTGCTTTCTGCTAATTAAAAACCTACAATTTACACACCTCCCTGCCTTCAAGACTGTGAGCTTTAGATAGCCCTGCTTACATGTTTGTCAACAACAAGAGTCATGTAATGTGTCAGTGCATTGTAGCTCCTTTGAAATTTAACTCTTCCTATGTTAATGAATTGTTTTAAGGAGTCCGGCAAACATGTTTATTCACTTCCATGAGAATGGTGCCAAGTGTCAGACTCTGATGAGCCCTCAGCTCAGGTTTTAATTTCTATTGAATGCTAACATTCTTCTGATTTTTTGGTATCTTTTATATCGGTTTCTGCTGTATTAATGACAATTATTCATGAAAATAAAAAATAAAATATTTTGTATACTACTACCTTCTGTTTATTTTTCTCCTGGGGAATTGCTTTAATTATTTAGACACTAGATCTAAAATCACAGCTTTTGGATGGATCACTTGTTTTGCCTGTTTTTGATTTCCTCACACTTGAACTTTGCCTTCCTCCTGGCCTTGCATTTGAGCGTAGGGCCATAGAAGTTGGCCTTGTGATGGCCTTGTTGACAAGTGTCATTCAGCAGAATATTCACAAGGTGTTTTGTAAGCATGAGGTGATCACAGGTTTTTACGAAAGAAGTGATCTTTGGCCGCCCTATTACATCCAAGTCACCCCTTGGCAGGACTGTGGCTATGGGGTCCTTTTGAGGATTTATCAGTGCTCTTCACATTAGTTTTGTGTCTGGAATAGCTTCAGGCCAGGGCCAACACTTCTTTCCTAAATTTCAGGAATTTGCCCATTCTGACAGCAAACAGGGCTGTGCACAGTAGTGATATTAAAAATAATTTAACAAGCAGTAAGCCCTTCAGGACAGCAGAAGAACTGTCGCAGACTAAGGTCTCTTGTGTGCTTTGAGCATGGGGATGCATTACTCTGTTCCTCCACTGTGTTGGGGAACATGTGGAGAGGAGCACAGATAAGGGATATTTTTGGTTAATAGAGCTCTGGACCAGTGGGAGATAGATGGAGCCAGGCTTGATCTAGAGATGTCCCAGGGTTTTCAGAGTGTAGTGACTATATGGGATTTGGGATTATCTTCCTTGGGTAGAAGGTATATTGTGTGTGGAAGGAGGAAAGAGGGATATTTGGTGAGCAAATATCCAAATGTTCGCCCCATGTTTCTTGGCACCCTTACAGTGCTGTGAGAAACAACACTAGGTCAGGCCATTTGAGTTAGTGATGTTTTTAAAAGCTGTTGTGTGATTCTCTGTGCTCATATTTCCAAGGCCAAAGTGGAGCTGACATTTAGGTAGTTCCTGAGCCTCTTGCCAACCTGCTTTGGGTATCACATGAGTGAGAAATAAAATGTTGAGATAGGCCACAGATTTCAGTGTAGATTTGGTACCTGTCGTGATTGATGCACCCATCCTGCTGTTTTTGTGCATCTCTGGACCCAATCATCCGTCTTAAAAGTTCTATCCTTTCAGTGGCCTGATAAGGAAAAACAGCTTTTTGAGGTTCATAGTTGAGAAACAGTGCCTCGCCTCCCCCACATTCTCTTTCTGTTTCTAGCTGATACCCTGTAATACTTCCTTTTTTTTATTTTTTTTTTGCCTGGGGACCCTTTTCTTTGTTCCTTACTGAGACTTAAAGGCAGCATTAAAGCTTGTTTGTGTGTATTATTTGTATTCCATGACTGTGGCCTGGGGTGAAAGTCCCCACACATAGAGTTGCTGGAATGTCCTGTGATATCAGCCCTGGAAGTTGAAAATTTGTCCTGTGACTAATATGCTGTCCTTAAACATGGGAGAAAGAGGTGTGTGTCCCTCCACCATGCACAGTCTGAGTGCGGCAGGACCCATGAGAGGATGCTGAGTGGGTGCCAGGAGGACTCACCTCCAAGAGCAAGAGCCTCCGGTCCCTGTTCCACATTGATTTCAAACAGACCAACCAGCTTGGACAATTGAAATTCTCAATTGCAGTCATGATGAACTAAAGACCAGAGGACCTTCCTCCAATTTCCCGGTCCACATGAAGCGCTAGATTGTAATGTAACCCTAGATATGTTGAGGGAACTCCAAAGTAGGATTTCTCACCACATTGGTAAAATAGGGGGACTGCCTATTTTAATCTCATTTAGCGATAAGTATGATGGCTGTTTCCTAAATTCGGAGTTCTGTAGTAAACTGATAACAGATTCTTTTCTGTCATTTTTCAAATAAAGCATTGTGACATCTGGTAAAATAATTACTTTTGTTTTTCTTGTTTTATTGTTCAGAAGAAGTGCAAAAGAATCCAGACCAGTTTAAAATTGATAAATTTTACTGCTGAGTGATGGAAAGAGACAAAAATGACAGAAACATTATTCATAGCTGCATTCCTTACAGTAAAGCCAAGCACAAATAGCTCTATTGCTTAGAATCATTGCATTTAAATATAGCAAGATCAAATCTTTCATAGTCTTTATGGATGATATTTTTTTCCTTTGATCCACATGGTTGGTAATGTGTCAGAATAGATTCAGCAATTTAGTCCTTCTAAGTAATGGCATTTTGTAATTCTAGTGTTATAATATCTGACAGTATTTTACTTAGAACTTTTACATCAATATACATCAACTGACTTAGTTGTAAGTTTCTTTTTGTATGTTATCTTTGTCATAAATGTCAATTACATCGTAGAGCATTTCAAGAACTGTGTCAAGTTCATAATACTAGGTTACGAATGTGTTACGCTACATCCCAATTTGTCAAGAGACCTCTCAGGCACAGATTTTTGAATTCAGGAATTCAGTATGGGTATGCCAATTTAAAAGAAGCTTCTGAGATGAATAACCTTAAATCCCAGAGAGACCCTGGTTATATCTTTATGTTCAGGGCAATCTAAATGGGTCCCCTAGGATACAAGAAGCCTCTCTATTCAGTAGGATTAAAAGGCTAAATATCGGAATTTAGGCAGGTGAGTCAAAGAGGGGACACTATAATGATTCGGGGGCAAACAGTCATGAAGAGAAGCTCAGGTTCAGTGAGAAAACTGAAGCCATTCAGTTTTCCACATAGTTTAATATAGCTAGTTAGACTTTCTGTTATGTCCATGTTTCTTCTTTGCCTGATAAGTTCACCAATTTGGTTTAACCCAGCACCTGCATTCCATTTTCTCTATTAGAATAATTGGTCTGGTTTCTCTTTTTCTGGCTAGACTTTGGCTGAAAGGACAATAATAAGAGAAATAAAACTACAAGGAGCTACTATTTCTTATGTATCAAAATGACCAACAGTGTAAAACCTACTCTGTTGGTGAAGCTGTGGAGAGCTAGCCAAACTCAGACACTGATGGTGGGATACAAAATGTTACAACCCATACGGAGGGGGGATTTGGCAATATCTAGCAGAAGTATATATGCATTTACTCTCTGATCCAGAAATTATGTTTCCAGAGATTGTTTCCAAAGATACAGTGCCAACAATATAAAACAATGTATACACTTGGCTGCACATTTTTGTAGAAAAGACTCATTTCTCAGGCATCTGGCTCCAATGGAGTGTCATATATTTGTTCGATAATGGGCTTTTTATGATGCTCTCATGACCTTTCTTGTGTTGTACCATATGTCATTTTCAGAGGTCAGCTTGCCTCGTTTTGTACAGGACCCAGAGTGTAGTTTAATAAGTGATCTCAAGGAGATTAAGTGTCACTGCTGATGCAAACCAGCAAATTAAATTCCCAGGCTCAGCTGGAAATACTTCAGCCCAGTGAGGACGCTGCATAAGAGGAAATAGCCACATCAAGACTTCATTGTTAGAAAACAGACTTTTTCTATTTGACGTTACATAAAACTGTCACTAGATGGCAGCAAAGGAGAGATCATGGAAAACAGCCTGTCCTGTAGTGTCTCCACATTCAACTTGCGCAGGTTGAGTGTCCCTTATCCGAAATGCTGGCGACCGGAAGTGTATCAGAATTCAGATTTTTTTTTTTTAATCATTATTTGGGAATATTTGTATATACATGATGAGATATTTTGGAAATGGGACTCAAGTCTAAACACGAAGTTCATGTGTTTATTATACCCCTTGTATACATAGCCTGAAGGTAATATTTTTAATAATTCTGCGCATGAAACAAAGTTTTCACTGTGACCTATCACATGAGGTCA
>NC_045442.1:87583792-87602132 GCF_002776525.5 Piliocolobus tephrosceles | reverse complement strand
TCTGCGCATGAAACAAAGTTTTCACTGTGACCTATCACATGAGGTCAGGTGAGGAATTTTCCACTTGTGGCGTCACATTGACATTCAAAAAGTTTCAAATACTAGATTTTCGTATTAGGGATGCTCAATCTGTGTTTTCCTTTGAAAATACCATGCTCAAAATGTAGAGACTACTCTTTACAATCAACTAGGGTTCAGTTAAATATCTGAAAATACAAGCATAATTTAAAAAGTTGAGCATATTTTAGTCAAATTACCTGAATGCCATTTCTATTTCCACTGTAACTTAGATGTTTAATAACTTACAAGACACAGGAGGATAGGCAAGTCCTTTTCTTATCCTGGTAGAAAAAGAAATTATCCAAAGTGTTTACTAAACAAATAATAGCTATTTTCTCAGTTTCTCTCTCTTGCTCTTTTCTACAGTCAGCTCCATGAAAGATTTGTCAACATTTATCTTCCCTGTTTCCTTACCTGGCAGTCTCCCCTTAGTCTATTTCCATCAAGCTTTCATCCATCACTCTGCTCAAAAGCACTCTCTCCAAGGAGTCTCCATGAAAATCTGTGTAGAACAGTGGCCCAGACTTTGAGACGATGGCTAGAATGCAAAGCCAGACACTTTGGGAATGAAATGCAGCTGTAGAGACTGATGCAGGAGCTGCAGAGTTGGGATAACAGTTTACTTTTCATAGATAAGCTGTTTGAACTTCTTATTATGTGCAGACATTCTATTTACAGTTGAAATGTAAATTAAAAGTAAATTACATTCCAGTAGCAAAACAGAGATTGGGAACAGTCTAGGGAAACAGGAAATTGGGTCCCAGAACAACACTTAGGTCCTTTCTCGCCTTTGCCTGGTAGATGAGAAGTTACCACTGAGAAGCCAGTTGTGAGCACTGAATTCATAAAGTGACCATCTCATCTAGTACGTATTCTAATCCTTCTCCTGGTGCTTTTCTTCTCCCTTCTTTCAAAAGGCTGAGCTGTACCACAGAGCCTACACATGTGAACTTCTTCGTGGTTAGCAGTTGAGTGCATCTGGGGTGGGATGTAGAATCTGAAAGGCAGTGTGATGTAAGAGAAAAATCTCCGAATTGGAGTCATTAGTCCTGAGTTCTAGATCCAGTTCTCCTATGGAAAATCTATGTGTCTTTAGGCAAGTCATTTTTTCTCTCTGGTCTTAAGACCAGATGAAGCCAAAGTTGGCAGGTAAACTTGTTTCAGTTATGATCCTATGGCTTCAAGGTGCTAAAACCAACATTCATTAACCAAAGCAAAACAGAGAAGAAAAGAAAGATGACTGAAGAAAGAGTTGAACCACCGGGACTTAGGAAGGGTTGCCAGGGCAGCCTCAGGTATCTCGAGGTTATGAATGGGTCTTCAGGGGACTACTATTAGAGTTCTCAGCTCTAGCTACAACCTGCCCATAGCTGTAATGACGGGGCTCCTTCCTGTCTTTAATGTGTGTGTTTTGTAGGGGAGGAGTAATGTCATTTCTAATGATAAGAAAGAAAGTAGAAAAGAAAGGAAAGAAAGGAGGGAGGAAGAAGAGTAAAGAGAAAACAGAAAAGGGATGGAACTTATATTCTTGAAACTTATTAGCTCTGGAGGCAATTTCTAAATTTACAAATTAGTATTCCAACAGTATTTTGAGCAATCGCAGCATTGCAATGAACATATAACTTTCACATATGACTACTTTGAAAAAACAACAATTTGTCAAATATGTAAGTCTTGGTAGTATGTTTTGTTATGTAAGTCTTGGTAGTGTGTTTTATATCCATTCTTGCAAAAACTAATAACTTTTTATATTATTGAGTCAGGTCTTCCAAGGACTTCAGTAAGTGAATCCTATCTACTTAGAAACAATAAAACACAAATTTATAGGCATACCTCAGAGATAGTGCAAATTTGGTTCCGGACTACAGCAAAAAAGTGAATATCACAATAAAGTGAGTCAGACGAATTGTTTTATTTCCCAGTGCATATAAAAGTTACATTTACACTATACTGTAGTCAAGTGTGCAAGGGCAAGATGTCTAAAAAACAACATGTGTAATTTAATTAAAAATACTTTATGGCTAAAAAAAAATGCTGAAGATGATCTGAGCCTTCACAGACTCAATCTTTTTGCTAAAGGAGGGCCTTGCCTTGATGTTGATGGCTACTGACTGATCAGGATAGTGGTTGCTTAAGGTTGTGGTGGCTGTGGCAAATGCTTAGTGAAGTTTGCCACATGAATTGACTCTTTCATGAAAGATTTCTCTGTAGCATATGGTGCTGTTTGATAGCGTTTTACCTGCAGTATAACTGTTTTCAAAATTGGAGTCAGTCTTCTCAAACCTTGATGCTGCTTTACCAACTAAGTTTATGGCATATTCTAAATCCTTTGTGGTCATTTCCACAATGTTCACAGTATCTTCACCAGGAGTAGATTTCATCTCAAGAAACCACTTTCTTTGCTCATGTATAAAACACAACCCCTCACACATTCAAGTCTTATCATGTGATTGTAGCAATTTAGTCACATATTCAGGCTCCACTTCTCATTCTAATTCTCTCGCTATTTTCACCACATCTGCAGTGCCATTCTCCACTGAAATCTTGAACTTCTCAAAGTCACCCATGAGGGTAGGAATCAACTTCTTCCAAAGTTGATATTTTGATCTTCTCTCATGAATAATAAATGTTTTTAATGCCATCTAGAATGACGAATACTTTCCAGAAGGTTTTCAATTTATATTGCCCTGATCTGTCAGAGGAATCAATATGGAAGCTACATACAAAATGTATTTCTTACATAATAAGACTAGCAAATAAAAATTAGTCCTTGATCCATGAGCTACACAATGGATGTTGTGTTAGCAGCTGTGAAAACAACATTAATCTCCTTGTATGTCTCCATTAGAGCTTTTGGGTGACCAGGTGCATTGCCAATGAATAGTAATATTTTAAAAGGAATCTTTTTTCTGAGCATTAGGTTTCAACAGTTGGCTTAAAATATTGAGTAAACCATACTTTAAACAGATGAACTGTCATCCAGATTTTGTTCAATTTACAGAACAGAGTCAGTAAGATTAGTATAATTCATAACGGCCTTGGAATTTTCACAGTGGTAAATGGGCTCTGGCTTTAACTTCAAGTCACCAGCTACATTAGCTCCTAATAAGAGAGTCAGCCTGTCCTTTGATGCTTTGAAGCCAGGCATTGACTTCTCCTGTCTAGGTATGAAAGTCCTAGCTAGATAGTGTGGCCACCTTCATGAGTGATCTTAGCTAGATCTTCTGGATAACTTGCTGCATCTTCTTCATCAGCACTTGCTGCTTCACCTTGCACTTTTATGTTATAGAGATGGCCTATTCCTTTAAACTTCATGAACCAACCTCTGCTGGCTTCCAACTTTTCTTCTGCAGCGTCTTCACCTCTCTCAGCCTTCATGGAATTGAAGAGAGTTAGGCCCTTGCTCTGGATTAGGCTTTGGCTTAAGGACTGTTGTGGCTGTTTTGACCTTCTATTCAGACCACTAAAACTTTCTTCATATCAGCCATAAAGTTGTTTCAGTTTCCTGTCGTTTATATGTTCACTGAATCCATGAATGATGATTTTTTTAAAAAACATTAATTTCCAGCCGGATGCAGTGGCTCGCGCCTGTAATCCCAGCACTTTGGGAGGCTGAGAAAGGTGGATCACCCAAAGTCAGGATTTGAGACCAGCCTGACCAATATGGTGAAACCCTGTCTCTACTAAAAACACAAAAATTATCCAGGAGTGGTGGCAGGCACCTGCAGGAGGCTGAGACAGGAGAATTGCTTGAACCCAGGAGGTGGAGGTTGCAGTGAGCCGAGATCGCTCCACTGCACTCCAGCCTGGGCAACAAAGTGAGACTGTGTCTCAAAAAAAAAAAGAAAGAAAAAAGAAAAAAAAATCAATTTCCTCAAGAACATTTTCTTTGCATTTACAACTTGGCTCACTGCGTAGCTTTTGACATGCCTTCCTCACTAAGCTTAAGCATTTCTAGCTTTTGATTTAAGATGAAAGACATGCAACTCTTCCTTTCACTTGAACGCTTAGAGGCCATTATAGGATTATTGACTGGCCTAATTTCAGTATTGTTGTGTTTGAGATATTGTGAGAATTACCAAAACACAAATGAAGTGAGCACCTGCTGTTAGAAAAATGGTGCCAATAGGCTTGCTGCATACAGGATTGCCACAAACCTTCCATTTGTAAGCAATTGCAGTATCTGCAAAGTGCAATAAAGGGAAGCAGTAAAATGAAGTCTGCCTGCATTTAAATTGCTTTTTACTTCACACTTACTTGAGAAAAGTTCCTCACAGGGAATTTTCCCTTTAAAAAAGTCTTAATTTAGCTCAAGTACTGGTTTTAAACTTTATACTTCGTTGCAGAATTATTAAGCCATATTTTCTAACTTAGCCTTTCAGATTGCATATATCTACTATGACCACATTATTTTGTTCTCTTTCTTGTCCTCCAATAAAAAGTGTATATTCTTACATAGATGTGTATCAATTTTTAATTAACATGTAATTAGGAGAAAAAGTTCTCATATTAATATTCTGATATTTATTGAAATATATATAAATTTATTTTAATCCTACTATACACATCTTTTTAAATATTACGACTACTGTTTTATTACATAATATTAACTCTCCTAAGTACCTTATGAACTCATGACCTTTCACTGGCTTAAGCTCTTCTAATTAAACATAATTATGATTCTGGTCTTTGAGTCTCACTAGTGGGAGCCCATCGCCCTGACATCTTGAGAGCATCCCGTTTTCTGTTACTAGTAAGTCCAGGCCCATGGTGACTTTTCCTGAGCCGTGGAATCAGTTGTCCTCCAAGAGGTACTGGTTCCTTTTACTGGAAAATAATCTTGGAGGTGCAAATCTGGTTACTGTGCATGGGCATGAGAGTCACAAAGTGGGAACAGTCATGTTTTTTGAGGTTGTGTGTTTGCACTGGCTTATCTTTTCTTTTTCATTCAAAAAGTTAGGTAGCCACGTCCCACTTGACTCCAGGTTTTGTCTGTCTCCACAACTTCATACTACGCAGACACCAGGCTGCTACTCAGCTCTGATGTGACTCTGGATGGGTGGCCAGCACTCTACTTTGTGTCTTTAATCAGCAAACACTGATAGGCTCCATGCCAATAGTGCCAGTGGGGGACTCATTGGCCACAGCTATGGCAAAAAGTGAGCCACGAAACCAAATCATGCCTAAGATGGGGATACATGCAGAATGGAGACGTGCACTGGGCCCAGCACAGCACCAAGGATGAGAGACCCTCCTCTGGTTGGGTGGGCCAGGAAGGATTTGCCAGTTCAGCCTGAGATGGTTGGAGGAAGAGAAGCCATGCCAGTGTAGGAACACATACTCAAATGCACAATGCATAAAGGAGCATGGAATAGTCAGGGGACTGTGCACAGCCCCCTGTGGCTGTTACTTAGAGTGTGTGTTGGGAGTGGAGGAGATGAGGGTGAGGAAGTAGAGAGGTCACCAATCATGGAGGGTGTGAATGACCAGCTAAGAAGTGTGACTGATGTACTCTCTACTTCCATGAGTTTGGTTTTATTTAGCTCCTACATATGTATGAAAACGTTCAGTATTTATCTTTCTGTGCCTGACTTATTTTGCTTAACATAACATGCTCCAGCTCCATCCATGTTGTCATGGATGACAATATTTTATTTCATTTTTTTTTGAGACAAGGTCTCTTGTCACCTAGGCTGGAATATGATGACATGATCATAGCTCACTACAGTCTCAAACTACTGGGCTCAAGTGATCCTCCTGTCTCAGCCTCCTTGAGTAGCTAGAATTACAGGCATGTGCCACCATGCCCAGTTGCTTTTTGTATTTTTCCTAGAGACAGGGTCTCACTATGTTGCCCAGGCTGGTCTTGAATTCCCATGCACTCCTCTAACCTCAGCTTCCCAAAGTGCTGGGATATAGGCATGAGCCACCATGCTTAGCACAGGATTTCATTTTTTATGGTTGAGTAGTATTCTATTGTGTATATATACCAAATTTTAAAAATCCATTCATCTGTTGATGGACATTTATGTTGATTCCATGTCTTAGATATTGTGAATAATGCTGTGGGGGTGCAAGTATGCCTTTGATATACTGATTTCATTTCCTTTGGAAAATACTCAATAGTGAGATTGTTGGATCGTTTGGTAGTTTTAGTTTTTTGAGAAACCTCCACACGGTTTTCCACAATGCCAGCCAACATCTTGATTGCAGCCTGGTGGGAAGCCAAGAAGCATAGGACCCTGAGAAGCTATGCCTGAACTCTTGACTCACAGAAACCATGAGATAATAAATGTGTGTTTTGAATATTTTTCTACTGCAGAATTTCAACTAGATTCTTTTTATTAAATTCAAATTATCTGGTGAAATTTTCCTCCATTGTTTCCTCCACCTTCTCCTGTATATCTTGGATATGTTAATCTTTTTTAAAAAACTGATTTTAAGCCCTCATCTGCTAACCTCAATATTTGAATCACCTGTAGGTCATTTTATTTTTAATTTTTATATTTTATATTTATATTCCCTTATACATTTCTCTATTTCCATCTAGCATATTTTCCTTTTTTGGGGGGACAGGGTCTCACTTTGTCACCCAGGCTGGAATGCAGTGGCACAATCACAGCCCACTGCAGCCTTGACCTCCCAAACTCAAGAAATCCTTTCACCTCAGCCTCCCAGGTAGCTAGGACCACAGGAACACATCAACAACCCTGTTTTGTGTTTGTTTGTTTGTTTTAGTTTTGTTTTGTTTTGTTTTTTGGTAAAGACAGGGTCTCATTATGTTACCTAGTCTGGGAGTTGGCTCATCACTTTATTCTCATGAGGAATTGTGTTGTGTTGAGTCAAATGTGATTGCAGCTTCAGAAAGGCTCCATCTGCCTCTGGTTAATCCATGTTCTTAGGGTAGAGTTTTTTAGTGATTCTAAGAGCCTAGCATATTCACCTGGGCCCCTTCTCTTGGAGGTTCCTAAACTGCCTTGTTTCCTCAACTAGTCATGCTTGCTAAATATGCTTCTCCACTGTCCAGATGCTTTTCCCCCAACACTCCCACCCCCCAACCGTCCCCCGCTCCCGCTTGCCTTCTTTCCTGTGAAGCTTCAGGACTCAGCAAATGTCTTAAAGGGAAACTTGTCCACGTATCTGGCTTAGGATTTTTTTTCTTTTCTTCTCATTAAGATCTTGTTTCTTCCAATCTCTAATTTCTCTTCTTCAACTCCAGAAGATTTCTAGAGTTTCCACTGGTTTCTCTGCTTCCCACTAATGATCCTCTACCTAACCAGAATCTTAGCCTCCTTCCTCTGCACTAGGAATCCGCAAATGCTTCTAGGGAAAAATGTGACTGCAAAGCATCATCTAATCAATCCATGATTTCTCTCCTCTGTGTAAAATATTGGTGCTTCTAGTCCTGGTTAATTCAACAACACCCCAGTGCCTTTAAATTTTTTTTTTTTTTTTTTTTTTTTTGAGACAGAGTCTCACTGTGTGGCCCAGGCTGGGATGCAGTGGTGTGATCTGGGCTCACTGCAAGCTACGCCTCCTGGGTTCACACCATTCTCCTGCCTCAGCCTCCAGAGTAGCTGGGACTACAGGTGCCTGCCACCACACCCGGCTAATTGTTTTGTATTTTTAGTACAGATGGGGTTTCACCATATTAGCCAGGATGGTCTCTATCTCCTGACCTTGTGATCCACCCACCTCAGCCTCCCAAAGTGCTAGGATTACAGGCGTGAGCCACCGTGCCCGGCCAGTGCCTTTAAACTAAAAAAAAAAAAAAAAAAAAAAAAAAATCTTACCTGGCTTTTCAAATTGGTCTCAAGATCTTTTTTATTTTTTCTACCATACCACATGTAGTAGTCCACTACACATAAGTGAAGCCCCTCATGTGGTATTTTTAACATTGAAATTAAAAGTGGGTCGATATCTTCCCAGTTGTAGAAGCTGTAAGACATAAAACCTGAGTGCTACCAGTAGCCATGTTTAACACTGCTGGAGAAATTTCACCACGATAAGAAACAATGAAACTAACACACAAAGAGATGCATTTATGAGAGATGGAAAACATGTCCTGATAGCATTTAAAGTCCTGGAGTCCTAGTTTCAGTTTTTGTTAAGGCCCATTTTTACTTTTTTTTTTTTTTTTTTTTTAATAGGGTCTTGTGCTTTCACTCAGGCTGGAGTGCAGTGGCATGATCATAGCTTACTGCAGTCTCCAACTTCTGGGCTCAAGCAATCCTCCCATTTCAGCCTCTTGAGCAACTGGGAATACAGGTGTGTGCCAGCATGCCTGACTACTTTTTAAATTTTCTGTAGAGATGGGGGTCTCACTATATTGCCCAGGCTTGTCTTGAACTCCTGACTTCAGGTAGTCCTCCTGCCTCAGCCCTTTAAAGTGCTGGGTTACAAACATGAACCACCATTCCAGTCTCTTCTTACAGTTGGGATATTCTTTTATGTCTTGTATTTGTGAGTTAACACATTTAGCTTCTTCATAAACTAGCTTTGGTTTGGTGTATGTTATTTTAAAAACTGGCAGTCCTGATTAATATGGAAATATGTTACTTGGAATTGGAGTGTTATAAATGACAGATTATAAAATATGATGAGATGGGGGAACGAGGACTGTGAGCATTCCTTGATCTGTGGCCAGGTTGTCTGTGTTATGCAGTGTTGTGGTGGACAGACTCTAAGATTGTCCCTATGCTGCTCACCTCCTGGTGGTCAGACCCTGTGTGTGTACCCTTGAGTGGGAATGACCTCTGACTTTCCTCTAATCAATAGAGAATATGGCAAAGATGATGCGCTATCACTCTCATGATTACATTAGCTAAGACTCCATCTTGCCAGAATTTCACTCTCTTTCTCCCATGCTGGCTTTGAAGAACTAAATAGCTATGTTATGAGAGGGCCTCTGAAGAGGGTCATGTGTCAGGGAACTGCAGGCAGCCTCTGGGAGTTTACGATGGCCTCCAGTCAACAGCCAGCAAGAAGCTGACTCTCAATCTTACAGCAACAAGGAAATGAATTCTCTCAACACCACAGAAGTGGATTCATCACCATTTGAGCCTCCAGATGAGAACCAAGGTCTGACAGACACCTTGATTATAGCTTTGCAGAGCACCTGGTTAAAGCATGCCCAGACTCTTGGCCCGTAGAAACTGTGAGATAATAAATTTGTGTTGTTTTAAGCTGGTGTATTTGTGATAATTTGCTACTCAGCAATTGAAAAGTAATACAATTAATTAAACAGTTGAGGGCCAGGAGAAGATAATGGAATGCACTTGTCATTGGAAGAGGGGACTTCTTTCCAACTCCTAATGTTTCTTTTCATGCAGAGAGAGCTCCTCCAGCTGTAAGACATTTGCTTTCCCTCAACCTCATTCACTGAGGAGATGTGAGTTGGAGGAAGACCTATGTTATTGGTGAATTTTGAGAGAAAAGCTGGGCAGGTATGTCCTCGTCCTTCCTTTTCCCTTCTTCCTGGAATCAGGCTGCCCCATAGCTGGCACATGCTCTTCCTGGTGTTTCCAGTGGCACATCCCTATGGAATTGCTTATGCCCGCACTTCCCAGCAGGGCCCATTTGTCTGCACCCAGCCAGCATTCAGTATTAATGCACACCTTGGCCTTTCCATTTTGTAGTCAACATCTAGATCTTGCTCTCTTAAGTATTATAGTTTGTTATATTTTTCACACATTTATTAGCACTTGAAATGATTTTGCTATTTTCTATTACTATCTTTTGACAATTTTAGAATGTGTATATTTTACTTAGTGACTTGGTTGAGCTGTTTTACATATTAAGAAATTAACTCTTTCTCCTATATATTCTGGCTATTTTTACATTTAATACAAAAGTTTAGCATTTTATACAGTTAAATCTTACATGTTTATCCTTCTCCTTTTTCTCTTCTATCCCTTTTCTCTTTCTCCTCCTCCTCCTACTTCTTCTCCTTCTTTTTCACTTTTGTGCTTAAGTTTTGTGATTAAGAGATGAGTTAAATATCCACTGTACTTTCTTATTGTTTCATTATTCATATTTAACTCTTTAAATCAACTAGAATTTAGTTTACCATATATTATAAAGTGAGTAGCTATTTTTGTAAATAATTAATTGTTCAAACACCAGCATTTATTTGTGAAGCTATGTGCTAAGGTTTGTTTGGAGCCCATTTTTCTGTTCTGTTAAATTATGATGATTTTCTATAGTCAAGTGATAAAACCCATTTAACAAACTTTCAATTGCACAGCCTTAATTTCAAAGGTAAAGGGAACTAACATGCGCTGAGCTCTTCTGTGGTTTCAGGCCACTTTACACAAGAGAGATTTCAGAGGCGAAGTCACTGTGACAGGCATATGACAAGCAAGTGACAGGGTGGTGTCCTAACACTGTGTAACTCCACATTATCTACATATTCCTGCCTCTGCACAGACCGAGGATCTCATAGAATTAACTCCAGCCAAATTCTAGTTACCTCACTTATCAGACTAACAAAATAGCATTGTCTCCACGTTTTATTTTTTTAAAAAAGAGTCATGCCACCCTAAAGCCAGTGAAGTTATTGTTGAGAGGGTGGGAGATGGGGTAAGAGGGATAAATGTTGGGTGATGGTGGAGGAGAGGAAGCCCTATAAACACTACACATCTCTCATTACTCAAAGCAAGCATCCTAACCCTGCAGGCTTTTGGGAAAACTCACTCACTAGCTTGGGATATCATTACTAGAAAGATATATGATTCCTAAAGCAAAGAGTCCTCTGCAGTCTCTCTTTCCTTGGCATACATTTACTCCAGCCTATAGAGTTTTCTCTTAGTCATAATAATTCCCCTGAATTTATCCATCCCTTATCTACTAGGGGAAATTTCCCAAAGGCTCTGAGTCACTTCAGTCTAGAATTGGCCTCTGAAAACGCCCCGGAGCCTCCAAGCTGCCTGGAAGAGCCCACTGGGAGGCCAGCCTCCTAGAGATAACAAAGTCCTCAGAGACAGGCAGATAACGACTGAACTCCAGGATCCCTGCAGACATGGCTGGAGCTGTCTCTGCTTCCGAGATCCAGAGGCTTCTTTTTGCAGTTGCCCCAAACTTTCTGGGAGTAATTAATACCAAAAGAAACCTCAGTAGACTAGTTAGTCAAAGTTCCAGAAAGTGGCCCTTTAGGGTGGCTCCATTCTGGGCTGAGAAAGCACAGGCTTCCCTCCTGCACTGTCACATTTATCTCTGCTATTTCCCATGTTACTTCCTCTGAATACTGCACTGTGGGAAACACAGAGCATGCTGTGTGAGGAGTCAGGGTAGGAAATCTGGGATCTTCTTTTGGAAATCCCACAGTATTTCCATGTTGCCATGTGTTTTGATAGTGATAACTAATTTTCAAAATGCATTTCCTGTTTATCCCCAGTAATGGACATGTGAAGTATACACCACATTCAGCTATTTACCAGTGTGGAGGCTGAGACTGGGATACAAATTTTGCACATAGATCTTTATGTACTAGGGCTTTAAGTTCTGTGGGATAGACTCCCCAAAGTGTGATTGCTGTATCAAAATGTATGCCTGTCTCTGCATCCAACAAGCGTATATAAGAAAAAGCTCAACATTACCAATCATTAGAGAAATGCAAATCGAAACTTCAGTGAGATTCTACCTCACACCAGTCAGAAAGGCTGTTATTAAAAAGTCAAAAAATAACAGTGGTTGGCATAATGTGGAGAAAAAAAGAATGCTTTTACATGGGTGGGAATGTAAATTAGTTCAACCATTGTGGAAGACAGTGTGGCAATTTCTCAAAGACATACAGGCAGAAATACCATTTGACCCAGCAATCCCATTCCTGGGTATATATAAATTATTCTATTATAAAGATCCATGCATGCATATGTTCACTGCAGCACTATTCACAATAGCAAAGACGTGGAATCAATTGAAATGCCCATCAATGATAGACTGGATTAAAAAAGGTGGTACATATACACTGTGGAATACTATGCAGCCATAAAAAAGAATGATATTATGTCCTCTGCAGGGACATGGATGGAGCTGGAGGCCGTTATCCTTAGCAAATTAATGCAGAAACAGAAAACCAAATGCCATGTGTTTTCACTTATAAGTAGGAGCTAAATAATGAGAACACATGTACACAAAAAGGGGAACCATGCACACTGGGGCCTACCAGAGGGCAGAGGGTGAGAGGAGGGAGAGGATCAGGAAAAATAACTAAAGGATACTAGGCTTAATACCTGAGTGATGAAACAATCTGTACAACAAACCCCCCGGTTCCTGTTTACCTATGTAACAAACCTGCACATTCTGCCTATGTACCCTGGAACTTAAAAGTTAACAAACGGCCGGGCGCAGTGGCTCAAGCCTGTAATCCCAGCACTTTGGGAGGCCGAGACGGGCGGATCACAAGGTCAGGAGATCGAGACCATCCTGGTGAACACAGTGAAACCCCGTCTCTACTAAAAAAATACAAAAAACTAGCCGGGCAAGGTGGCGGGCGCCTGTAGTCCCAGCTACTCGGGAGGCTGAGGCAGGAGAATGGTGTAAACCGGGAGGCGGAGCTTGCAGTGAGCCGAGGTGGCGCCACTGCACTCCAGCCTGGGCGACAGAGCGAGACTCCGTCTCAAAAAAAAAAAAAAGTTAACAAACAAAAGTGTATGCTTGTCTCAGTGTCACTACGTACTGCACATTCTGATCCCCAAAGGCTGCAGCAACTCACCCAAAGCAGAGGAATGGGCCTTTTCCCTGAATCTTTTGTTTGCCCTGACTGTTGTACTTCTTTTAAGTGTGGGCCAAGATCATGGATAAATGTCGTTTTACTGTTACTTATTATTTTATTACTTATTATGTATTATTCTTTTGTTCTTTTTTGGTGACCAGCATGATTGACATGCACACTTCCTCTTCTGAGAGTTGTCTCTTTATGTTGTGTGTCAATTTTTCTATTGGATTATCTATTAGGAGAGATTTTTGTGTTAAGAAAACTAACCTTTGTCTGTCAAATATGATGTAGGGGAGGTTTGATGAAAATTGTGGATAGAAGGCAGGACTAACTTGCAGCTCCCATTAAGGTAGACAGAACAGCATGTGGAGACCCACATCATGAACTTTTGCTCCAAGAACCACCACAAGAACATAGTCAGGAAAACTGAAAGAATTCACAGATGCCTTGAAAGAAGCAGCTTGCCACTGCAAATGCTGCTGAACTGGAACAAGACAAGGATGTCCACTTTCACCACTTCTATCCAACATACTACTGGAAGTCCTAGCCAGTGCAATCAAACAAGAGAAAGAAATAAGGTATCGAAATTGGTAAAGAGGAAGTCAAATTGTTGCTGTTTGCCAATGATATGATTGTATGCCTAGAAATCTCTAAAGACTAATCCAAAAGCTCCTAGGTCTGATAAATGAATTCAGTGAAGTTTCAGGATACAAAATCAATGTACACAAATCAGTAGCACTGATATACACCAACAGCAACCAAGCTGAGAATCAAACCAAGAACTCAACCCCTTTTACAATAGCTGTGAATAAAATAAAATGCTTAGGAGCATACTTAACCAAGTACGTAAAGGACCTCTACAAGGACAACTACAAAATACTACTGAAAGAAATCATAAACAACACAAACAAATGGAAACACATCCCATGCTCATGGAGGGGTAGAATCAATATTGCAAAATAACCATACTGCCAAAAGCAATCTACAAATTCAATGGAATTCCCCTCAAAATACCACCATCATTCTTCACAGAACTAGAAAAAACAACCCTAAAACTCATATGGAACCAAAACAGAGCCCACATAGGCAAGGCAAGACTAAGCAAAAAGAACAAATCTGGAGGCATCACATCAACCAACTTCAAACTATGCTATAAGGCTGAGGTCACCAAAACAGCATAGTACTGGTATAAAAATAGGCACATAGACCAATGAAACAAAATGAGAACCCAGTAATAGAGCCAAATAATTACAGCCAAATGATCTTTGACAAAGCAAACAAAAACATAACTTGGAGGAAAGAACACCCTATTCAAAAAATGGTGCTGGGATCATTAGCAAGCCACATGTTGAAGAATGAAACTGGATCCTCATCTCTCACCTTACACAAAAATCAACTCAAGATGGATCAGACTAAAATCTAAGACCTGGAACTACAAACATTCTAGAAGATTACATTGGAAAAACCCTTCTTGGCATTGGCTTAGGTAAAGACTTCATGACGAAGAACACAAAAGCAAATGCAACAAAAACAAAGGTAAATAGATGGTTCTTAATTAAGCTAAAATGCTCCTGCAAAGCAAAAGAAATATGAGCAGACTAAACAGAATATCCACAAAGTGGGAGAAAATCTTCACAAACTATGCATTCAATAAAAGACTAACATCCAGAACCTACAAGGAGCTCAAATAAATCAGCAAGAAAAAACAAATAATCTCATTAAAAATTGGGCTAAGGACATGAACAGACAATTCTCAAAAGAAGATCTACAAATGGCTAACGTGTGAAAAAATGCTCAACATCACTAATTATCAGGGAAATGCAAATCAAAACCACAATGCAATACCACCTTACTTCTGCAAGAATGGGCATAATAAAAAAATTTAAAAAAAAATAGATGCTGGCATGGATGCAGTGAAAAGGGAACACTTTTACACTGTCGTTGGGAATGTAAACTAGTAGAACTACTATGGAAAGCAGTGTGAAGATTCCTTAAAGAACTGTAAGTAGAACTACCATTTGATCCAGCAATCCCACTACTAGGTATCTATCCAGAGGAAAGTAAGTCATTTTACAAAAAAGACTTGCCCACACATGTTTACAGCAGCAAAATTTATAATTACAAAATTATGGAATCAGTCCAAATGCCCATCAATCAATGAGTGGATAAAGAAAATGTAGTACATATATATGTACCATGGAATACTACTCAGCCATAAAAAGGAACAAAATAATGTCATTCACGGCAACCTGGATGAAGTTGGAGACTATTATGCTACATGAAGTAACTCAGGAATGGAAAGCCAAACATCATATGTTCTCACTCATAAATGGGAGTTAATCTATAAGGATGCAGAGGCATAAGAATGATACGATGAACTTTGGGGGCATGGAGGAATGGGTGGGAGTGGGGTAAGGGATAAAATAACACACATTGGCTACAGGGTACACTGCTTGGGTGATAGGTGCACCAAAATTTCAGGAAACACCACTAAAGAACTTATCCATTGAACCAAATACCACCTGTTCCCCCAAAATTATTGAATTTTTAAAAAAGATATGATGTAACTATTTTCTTCCAATCTGTCATTTTGCACTTGACTTGTTCATATAAATGTATATTTCGCTATGCAGAATCTTAATAATCTTTTATGTTGTTAAAATTCAGCTTTTAGTGTAGTTGTTTCAACAATTATCTTGACAGCTTCTGAGTTTCTTCTCTTGCTTAAGAATCATGGCACAGTTGTGCAGCTGCTAATTAAAGGAATCACACTTTTCTCAAATCTCCAACAAAAAAATTTCAAAATTCTTGCTTAGGCAAACAGGAAACCAAGTGTAGTATTGACCTTTGTCATTTTTTAGATAAGACCCATCAACAAATAAAGTCATATTAAGATTTCGAAGGCGAAAATCTAGATGATCAGCCTTTGGCATTCTTCCTGATAAAAACATCGTTGCAGCTCAGTCATCAGGTAAGGGGAAAAGAGCATAATTTCACTAGTTGAAAAATTTAGCTGAAGCTGCAGTCACTTGGAGGCAAAAGGACTTAAGTCTTGGCTTCTGGATCAAGAGACAAGCTATAGGCAACAAGTCACTGATGGGTGTTTTACATTCATGTCTAAAGACCATGACCTGAACTTATCTGGACACACAGAAAAAAGAAAAGAAAAGAAAAAAAAACTGTTTATCATAATCTGGAAGACCCAGCAAAGGTAGTTGTTGAAGGGGCATTTTGAGGTTACTAAGGACATTTTTAATTTCTGGGATTCACAGAAGTGAAGCTCATGTATAGGCCTTGCTATTTCAGTAAAGCTGAGTCACCACTGTATAAAAATATAGCAAATCCAACAAATTTTGTCTTTTAGAAAATAGCTTCGGATAATTTTGAATAGTCAACAGTATTTCGCCAGGTAACACCCTAACTTTGGCTGACAAATCATGATTGAGGTAATGATTGGCCTTTTAGGACTGGGAAGCTTTTCCTTAATCTATGTATCCTTCTTAAACCACTTCAGTGAATAGATATTTAGAGTTAGTTGTAGAAGAATCTGAATCAGTGAAGTGTAGAAGGAGATCATCTACATATTTTATAAGAGAGACCAAAATGGAAATTTTGTTTTAGACACCCTAATCTAAAAGTTGAGAGACATGAGCTGGAGTCCCAGTAATTACACAGGTATCACTGTCCAAGTAATATATTTTCCCAGAAAAAGAAAATAAATATTAACTATCTTTAGTTACCGGGATAGTAAAGAATGCTGAATAGAAGTCTATGCCAGCGAAGAATTTTCTATCTTCAGGGTAAGACTGAGCAAAGTATGCTCAGTGGGTTAGGAAATATCAGAAAGTAAAGTATAACCACATAGCTATTGTATTAGTTACTTGGAAATCTTGAAAAGAACTACAGTCTCATCCATTTGACCCTTATGGGCAAATCGGGCACATTGTATAGACTAGTGAAAGGGGTGATTAGTTTTGCTTTGTTCTGGTTTTCAACAATATGAGACATTGGCTCTACCAATGGCTTTTTTGCTTGCAATAGCTGTACATATCCTCAGTATTAATTCCCTAATTCTTAGATTATGGAAGGCCCTGCAATTCAGTTTCTATTTTAGGGACTGTTGTTTTACCTGAAGGGCCATAAGTTTGTCTTGGCCTTTGGCATATCAATTGTTTTAAGTCCACTTGAAATCACTCAGCCAAATATTGGGGATTCCCCCATAACTCCAATTTTCCAAGCAATTTTTAACTAAATTTTCTATTTCAGATTTTAGCCCATCTATTACATAAAGAGAGGACAGGGTTCCTTTTACAAATAGCTTTGGGTCTGCTTCAGGACATTGTTTGAAAGTCTCCTGAAGTAGAATACAAAAATCTTCTCTACATTTTTTTCTTGTTTATAACCTTAGATTTTAGTTTATAAAAGAAAATCTTCAAATGCTCTTCTTGCAGTTTTGCCCTACTTTTCTTGCTCTTTCTAGTTCTTATTTGCTGTTATGCACGGTGGAATTTTAAAAATATTTTCCAATTTCCACCTGGAAGGTTTCAATAATTATTTCTTCTATATCTGAGAAAGATTTTTTTGTTTAGTTCTAGGATCCCTGGACTGTAAGCATATAATAGGATTCAAATTTTCATAGCAATGTTTTGTCTTCTCTGTGTGGTTTTAGAAGTCTTTTATTATGGCTCTTCACTATAGCTCTAATATGACTCCACTTATATTCACCTTCCACTGCTTTACCTTATTCCATTTTTATCTCCTTTTTCAAAATTATTGAAGATATTCTAATCTTTTGCATTTCCATATATAATGGAATCAATTTTTCTATATCTATAATTAAATGTTGCTGAGATATTCATTGAAATTGAGTTAAAATTTCAATCAATCCGGGAAGAATTTATGCCTTTACAATATTGATTGTATAGTCTATGGACGCAGTATTTACTTAGGTCTTTTTCTGATCTCGTTCCTCATTAATGTGTGGTTTTCAGCACACCACACTTGTACATGTTTTGTTATATTTATACCTAGATATTTACATTTTTGAGATATTTTATATACTGTTTTAAAATTTCTGTTTCTATTTACATTGCTAGTGTGTAGAAATATGATTGATGTTTGTGTGTTCACTTCGTATCTTTCAACTTATTGAACTCACTTATTAGATCTAAGAAGACTTCTAGAGTTTCCTTGGGATTTTCTTTCTTTTTTTTTTTTATTTTATTATACTTTAAGTTCTGGGGTACATGTGCATAACGTGCAGGTTTGTTACATATGTATATATGTGCCATGTTGGTGTGCTGCACCCATCAACTAGTCAGCACCCATCAATTCATCATTTATATCAGGTATAACTCCCCAATGCAATCCCTCCCCCCTCCCCCCTCCCCATGATAGGCCCCAGTGTGTGATGTTCCCCTTCCCGAGTCCAAGTGAGCTCATTGTTCAGTTCCCACCTATGAGTGAGAACATGCGGTGTTTGGTTTTCTCTTCTTGTGATAGTTTGCTAAGAATGATGGTTTCCAGCTGCATCCATGTCCCTACAAAGGACGCAAACTCATC